>NW_026889334.1:0-12588 GCF_032173495.1 Musca vetustissima
TGCTCTTGGGTAGGCCTTGGAAAAAATATTCTTTAAAAAATCCACGCCTTGGGTAGGCCTTGGAAAAAATATTCTTTAAAAAATCCACGCCTTGGGTAGGCCTTGGAAAAAATATTCTTTAAAAAATCCACGCCTTGGGTAGGCCTTGGAAAAAATATTCTTTAAAAAATCCACGCCATGGGTAGGCCTTGGAAAAAATATTCTTTAAAAAATCCACGCCTTGGGTAGGCCTTGGAAAAAATATTCTTTAAAAAATCCACGCCTTGGGTAGGCCTTGGAAAAAATATTCTTTAAAAAATCCACGCCTTGGGTAGGCCTTGGAAAAAATATTCTTTAAAAAATCCACGCCTTGGGTAGGCCTTGGAAAAAATATTCTTTAAAAAATCCACGCCTTGTGTAGGCCTTGAAAAAAATATTCTTTAAAAAATCCACGCCTTGTGTAGGCCTTGAAAAAAATATTCTTTAAAAAATCCACGCCTTGTGTAGGCCTTGAAAAAAATATTCTTTAAAAAATCCACGCCTTGGGTAGGCCTTGAAAAAAATATTCTTTAAAAAATCCACGCCTTGTGTAGGCCTTGGAAAAATATTCTTTAAAAAATCCACGCCTTGTGTAGGCCTTGAAAAAAATATTCTTTAAAAAATCCACGCCTTGTGTAGGCCTTGGAAAAATATTCTTTAAAAAATCCACGCCTTGTGTAGGCCTTGGAAAAAATATTCTTTAAAAAATCCACGCCTTGGGTAGGCCTTGAAAAAAATATTCTTTAAAAAATCCACGCCTTGTGTAGGCCTTGGAAAAATATTCTTTAAAAAATCCACGCCTTGGGTAGGCCTTGGAAAAAATATTCTTTAAAAAATCCACGCCTTGGGTAGGCCTTGGAAAAAATATTCTTTAAAAAATCCACGCCTTGTGTAGGCCTTGAAAAAAATATTCTTAAAAAATCCACGTCTTATATAGGCCTTGGAAAAAATATTCTTTAAAAAAATTTCACGCCCTCCATAGGCTTTAAAAAAATATTCTTTAAAAAATCCACGCCCTATATATATATGCCTTGGAAATATATTCTTTAAAAAACCCACGCCTTATATAAGCCTTGGAAAAAATACTCTTAAAACCAGTAAGGAAGGTAGTAAAGTCGGACTGGGCCGACTATATGATACCCTTCACCACTGTGGGTATATTCACCAGATGAATCCTAACAGACGTCGAATTTTTAAGGATCAATAACATGAAAATGGATCCTTCAACATGTCATTCTGCAACCTATACTAAAATTTTCATTTGGTCAGATACAAGGATGCGTCAAGCTAGGTTATATTAACTTCAGTACGTTGATCCAATTTTTTTTTTCTATCGGCCTACCGAAAATATACATGGGATCTATATCTAAATTTGAACCGATTTTCAGGCAACTTGACACACATCATTCTAGACTTAATTGAGTACGCTATGTCGAATTTCCTGCAAATCGAAAGATATATAGGGACTTTAGTGCACCATTTACATAATATCGGACGAAACTATATATGGGAGCTATATCTAAATCTGAACCGACTTTAACGAAACTTAACACACATCATTCTAGACTCTATTCATTGCGCAGTGCCAAATTTCATGCAAATCGAAACATATATAGGGTCCTTGGTACACCATTTACATTAAATCGGACGAAAATATATATATATATATATATATATATCGAAATCTGAACCGATTTGCACGAAACTTAACACACATCATTCTAGACCTAATTCATTACTCTGTGCCAAATTTCGTGCAAATCGAAAGATATATAGGGACTTTGGTGCGCAATTTACATAAAATCGGACGAAACTGTATATGGGAGCTATATCGAAATCTGAACCGATATTCCCCAATTTCAATTGGGCTCGTCCTGGGGCCAAATAAGTGACCTATGCCAAATTTCATCCAATTCGGATGATAAATGCGACCTGTACTTTGTTTACAATTTAACATCGATAGATAAACAGACGGACCGACATGCATAAATCGACTTAGAAAGTGATTCTATGCATATTCTCAAAAGGAACCATGTGCCTATCTCGTTTCCTTTTGCCTGTTACAAACATATGCACAAAGATATAATATCATGTACCACAGAGTGGTGAAGGGTATAAAAATCCACGCCTTATGTAGATGCTGGAAAAAAATATTATAAAAATCCACGCCTAATTATTTCAAAAAAAAAAAAAAAATTATTTGATTTTCACACCTCATGTTCTGTCATGTTTCCAAATTGTTAATAAGCCACCATAATACTCCCACGCTCAAAATTGTTCGTTCCGTTTTGTGTTATTATTGTTCCAGGTACTTATTTTCATTTTGGTTACGTTTGTTCGACACTAATACCTTGTAATACCAATTCCATTCAATATCCTCACACTCCCAAAATCCATACTCGACTTCATTGTCTAATGCACGCTTGTTTGCATTCGGAATGGTATGGTGTTGGCAACGTCAAAAGAATATCAATTCTTTGGCCCACCATGGATTCCAATCCCAAATAAAATCCGTTAAAAGGTATTAACGACGACATCATTCATATTTACGATTACGGTTAACGAACGAACAATTCCGAATACAATTCCATTATTTACACCAATTTTCCTTTTTCCCCTACCAACGATGATGCCGATGATGATGACGTGTTTGGCAGAGTATTAGAATTATAATTCTGGTGAGTTTTTTATTTTCTGGCCCTCATGTTGTCAGATCAGAGCCTGGATGAATTTCTTCGTGTGGTGTTGGTTAATGGAAACATTTCACTTTGATTTCCTTTTACCTGCCTTTCCTGACAGGGGAAAAAAGAGTTCTTTCTTTCATTCATTCATTCAGAAACAGTAGTGAGTGACTGAGTGAATTTTGTTGTGATTTCAAAACAAAACAGTGTGAGGAGGTACACTTCAAATATTGACATCTTAAGTGCAGACATTTTTTGATTTCAAGTCAATATACACAGAAATCACACACACACACGCATACAAATATTGATGTAGAGAGCCAGAATGTCTTTGTTTTCAATTTCAAGAAGTTCGATTTTTCAAGTACCTCACCTTTGGACGGATTTCTTTTTTTTAATAGAGGACGAGGGAGGAAGAAGAAATTATTTAAAAAATCCAGGTCTCTTGTAGAGCTCAGAAAAATATTTTTAAAAAAATTCAGGACTCTTGTAGAGCTCAGAAAAATATTATTAAATAAATCCAGGCCTCTTGTAGAGCTCAGAAAAATATTTTTAAAAAAATTCAGGCCTCTTGTAGAGCTCAGAAAAATATTATTAAAAAAATCCAGGCCTCTTGTAGAGCTCAGAAAAAAATTATTTAAAAAATCCACGCCTCTTGTAGAGCTCAGAAAAAAATTATTAAAAAAATCCACGCCTCTTGTAGAGCCTAGAAAAATTATTAAAAAAATACACGCCTCTTGTAGAGCCCAGAAAAAATTATTTAAAAAATGCACGCCTCTTGTAGAGCTCAGGAAAAAATTATTTAAAAAATCCACGCCTCTTGTAGAGCTCAGAAAAAAATATTTAAAAAAAATCCACGCCTCGTGTAGAGCTCAGAAAAAATCATTTAAAAACCCACGCCTCTTGTAGAGCTCAGAAAAAAATTATTTAAAAAATCCACGCCTCTTGTAGAGATTAGAAAAAATTTATTTAAAAAATCCACGCCTCTCGTAGAGCTCAGAAAAAAATATTTAAAAAAAATCCACGCCTCGTGTAGAGCTCAGAAAAAATCATTTAAAAACCCACGCCTCTTGTAGAGCTCAGAAAAAAATTATTTAAAAAATCCACGCCTCTTGTAGAGATTAGAAAAAAATTATTTAAAAAATCCACGCCTCTTGTAGAGCCCAGAAAAAATGATTTAAAAAATCCACGCCTCTTGTAGAGCTCAGAAAAAAATTATTTAAAAAATCCATGCCTCTTGTAGAGCTCAGAAAAAAATTATTGAAAAAATCCACGCCTCTTGTAGACCTCTAAAAAATTATTTAAAGAATCCGTGCCTCTTGTAGAACTCTAAAAAATTATTTAAAAAATCCACGCCTCTTGTAGAGCTCAGAAAAAAATTATTTTAAAAAAATCCAGACTTTCCCTTCTAACCCTCGTCCCATTTCTACATACAGACTTCCTCTTCGATTCCTGTTTTATTTCAACAATTCGATAGCTACACTTGCCAAAGTACTTGAGTGTTGTTGTTGTTCATCGACTATGCTTGAGAATGTTTGGTTTGCCTCATGTGAGTTACCCTACCATATCTAAAGACCCCTTTGGGTTTGGTTCGACTACTTTCCTATTTGTTGGAAAAAATTGTTTTTCCTTCTGAAGTCGGTCGGCGAGTGTGCCTTGAGCCGTTGTAATGTTCATAAATGTCAAAAACATTGATTATAATGTTTGTGTCGATGTTGTTGTTGTTGCTGCTGTTGTTGCCCCTGCTTGGTGCTCGTGTACTAGGTTGTTGTTGCCGTTGCCCATGCATGTCGATTGTTTTGTTGGAATTTATGACTTTGACTGCATGTCATATTTTTGAACAACATACATCAATGAATCCGAACGAACGATCGAACGAGCTCAAACGTTATGATTTTTTTTGGAAAAAAATACAGGAAAAATCAGAAAACGAAATTTTTGTACGAAACGAACACAAGTAGAAAAATCGATTTGAATTTTGCAAATATTTCCTGGAAGTTTTTTTCCAAACTGGGAAAAAATGCCAACAGTTACAAATAATAGGGTGGATATTTCTATGAAATATTTTTCCAAGGGTCTCGGCAAAGAAGCCCAAAGAAAGATTATTAAAAAGGAAATACACGCCTTGTGTAGGTCTTTCTAAAAGTTAGATATAGTTGGAATAAAAAACCAGTAAGGAAAGTAGTAAAGTCGGACTGGGCCGACTATATGATACCCTTCACCACTTTGGGTATATTGTACATATGTATCCTACCAATTGCATGTCTATGTTCCCTCTTTCTCCAACCTATCTTAACTTTAATTTCATTCGAGCAGATTTAGAGCCGTCTGCGTAACATGGGGAGAATTTATGGAAAACGATTTATAGCAAAATTGATACACGCTATTCGGTACGCCGCGTTGTTAAAAATATAATCTATATGTGGAAGCTATATCTAAATCTGAAACGATTTTCACAAAAATGAACACACATCTTTCAAGACTTAATTCAGTACGCTGTGACAAATTTCGTGCAAATCGAAGGATATATATAGGGACCTTGGACGAACATATATATGGGAGATATGTCGAAATCTAAACCAATTTTCCCGAAACTTACCACTCATCATTCTAGACTCAATTTAGTACGCCAAGCCAAATTTTGCGCAAATCGAAGCATATAAAGGGACTTTGGTGCACCATTTGCCTGAAATCGGAGGAAAATATATATGGGAGCTATATCTAGATCTGAACCGATTTTCACAAAAATTAACACACATCTTTCTAGACTTAATTCAGTACGCTGTGCCAAATTTCGTGCAAATCGAAGGATATATAAGGGACTTTCGTGCACTATTTACCTGAAATCGGACGAAAATATATATGGGAACTATATCTAAATCTGAACCCATTTCCACGAAATTTAACACACATCGTTTTAGACTTAATTCAGTACGCTGAGCCAAATTTCGTGCAATTCGAAAGTTATATAGAAACTATGGTACACAATTTACCTGAAATCGGACGAAAATATATATGGAAGATATGTCGAAATTTAAACCGATTTTCCCGAAACTAACCACCCATCATTCTAGACTTAATTCAGTACGCTATGCCAAATTTCGTGCAAATCGAAGCATATCAAGGGACTTTGGTGCACTATTTAACTGAAATCGGACGAAACTATGTATGGGAGCTATATCCAAATCTGAACCGATTTTCACGAAACTTAACACACATCATTCTAGACCTAATTCATTACTGTGTGCCAAATTTCGTGCAAATCGAAATATATATATGGACTTTTGTGCACCATTAACATTAAATCGGATAAAGGTATATATGGGAGCTATATCCAAATCTAAACCGATTTTCACGAAACTTAACACACATCATTCTAGACCTAATTCATTACGCTCTGCCAAATTTAGTGCAAATCGAAGGATATATAGGGACTTTGGTGCACCATTTACCTTAAATCGGACGAAATTATATATGGGAGCTATATCCAAATCTGAACCGATTTTCAGGAAACTTGACACACATCATTCCAGACCTGATTCATTACGATGTGTCAAATTTCGTACAAATCGAAAGATATATAGGGACTTTGGTACACCATTTGCATTAAATCGGACGAAACTATATATGGGAGCTATATCAAAATCTGGACCGATTTCCAGGAAACTTAACACACATCATTCTAGACATAATCTATTACGCTATGCCAAATTTCGTGTAAATCGAAAGATATGTAGGGACATTGGTACACCATTTACCTTAAATCGGACGAAAATATATATGGGAGCTATATAAATCTGAACCGATTTTCAGGAAACTTGACACACATCATTCCAGACCTGATTCATTACGATGTGTCAAATTTCGTACAAATCGAAAGTTATATAGGGACTTTGGTACACCATTTGCATTAAATCGGACGAAACTATATATGGGAGCTATATCAAAATCTGAACCGATTTTCACGAAACTTAACACACATCATTCTAGACCTAATTCATTACGCTGTGCCAAATTTCGTGCAAATCGAAAGATATATAGGGACCGTTTACATTAAATCGGACGAAAATATATATGGGAGCTATATCTAAATCTGAACCGATTTTCACGAAACTTGGCAAACATCATTCTAGGCTTATTTCAGTACGTTGTGCCAAATTTTGTTAAAAACGAAAGATTTTTAGGGACTTTGGTGCACCATTAACATTTAATCGGACGAAAATATATATGGGAGCTATATCTAAATCTGAACCGATTTTTCCCAATTTCAATAGGGTTCGTCCTTAGGCCAAATAAATGGCCTATGTCAAATTTCATCCAAATCATAAAGGCGACCTGTACTTTCTTTACAATTTAACATCTACAGACGGGCATGCATAAATAGACTCAGAAAGTGATTCTATGCATATTCTCAAAAGGAGGCATGGGTCCATCTCGATTATTTTTGCCTGTTACAAATATATGCACTAAGACAAAATACCCTGTACCACAGTGTGGTGAAGGGTATAAAAATCCATTTGAATTTTGCAAATATTTCCTGGAAGTTTTTTTTTCCAACTGGAATCAAATTCCATCAGTTACAAACAATAGGGTGGATATTTCTATGAAATATTTTTCCTTCTAAAATTTATTTAAAAAATTCCACGTCTTGTGTAGGTCCTGCTAAAATTTATTTAAAAAATCCACGCCTTGTGTAGGTCCTGTTTTTCCACTCCCCCCTATTACATCGTCAAACTTCATCGACAAAATATTCGTTTTTGAAATGACAGGTTAAATGAGTCCACACTCTTTGTGAGGGTATATGTGTGTGTGTGTGCGTCTATGTCAGTGGGTAGAGTGCATTTGTTTTTTGACTGACTGAACTTATGAAGGGCCATGTTCAAATGTCGTTGAGTGTATGCGTGTGTGTGTGTGTGCATTTAAGCGTATTTTAGAATTTTGACATTTTAATAACCCACCACAGAAGTAGGAGGCATGGAATTTGATTTTCAACCTTTGACGAGTGTGTAAGTGTTCGGGGTTTTTTTTTTGTTTTTTGAAACAATTTTAACAAGTCATTGCATTTAATCCTTGGCAAACAAAAACAATCATGAATGAAAGAAATGTTACTAATGTAGTGTCGTTTGAGAAAAAATTTCCATGAAATTTGGAATTTTCATTTGAAGAGAATTCAGTTTTCAGCTTCCAATTCCAATTGAGTGGTAGTTCGATGACTTGCAATCAAGGTATTAATAACAAATTTGTTTCTTTTGTTTGAACATGTCTTTGGAAAAATATTTAAAGAATATAATATTGAATTCGTGATAAAGATTACAAACAATTATTTTTTAAAAATGCCGAAAGTAGCTGGGAAAATATCTCTTAAAACCTTCAAACCTGCAGCCTCTTAGAAAAATGTTTATTTTAAATCTCCAGACCTAAAGACCCTTGGAAAAATATTTCTTTGAAATCTTTGGCCCTACAGACTTTGGATAAATATATTAAAAAAATTTCCAGAATTATAGAACCTCTGAAACAGAATTCTTAAACAATTCCAGGCTTAGAGACACTCTTAAAAATGATTTTTAAAAATATGCAGGTATATAAACCCGCTGAAAAATAATTCTTAGAACTCTCCAGGTAATTTTTAAAAGTAATTTTTAAAAATGTCCAGGCAAAACGCTCTTTGAAAAAATTTTCTTGAGAATCTCCAGTATTATAGACTCTTTAAAAAATTTCCAGACCTATTGAACCTCTGAAAAAAAAAATATTTCATAAAAATTCCAATGCCTATAGACCCTCTAAAATATAATTTTAACCAGAAAAGAAAGTAGTAAATTCGGGCTGGGCCCACTATATGATACCATTCATTACTTTGGGTATGTTGTACATATGTATCCTTACGATTGCATGTCACTGTTCCCTCGAAGGAACATGCTCATGTCTTTCTGCAACCTATGATAAATTTAATTTCATTCGGGTAGATTTAGAGTCGTCTGCGTACCATGGGACAAATTTATGGAAAACGATTAATGGGAAAATTGATACAAGCTATTCGGTACGCCGCACTGTTAAACATTTAATTTTAATCAGGCACCCCTTCGAAATACATATGGAAGCTCTATCTAAATCTGAACCGATTTTCACGAAATATTAAAAAAATCGTTCTAGACGTAATTCAGTACGTTATGAAGAAATTCGTGCAAATCGAATGATATATAGGGACTTCGGGGCACTGTTTATCTAAAACCGAGGGAAAATATATCTGGGAGCTATATCTAAATCTGAACCGATTTTCACGAAATTTAACACACATCGTTCTAGACTTAATTCAAAATGCTATACCAAACTTCGTGCAACTTGAAGGATATATAGGGGCTTTGGTGTACTATTCACCCAAATTCGTAATAAAATATATATATGGGGGCTATATCTAAATCTGAACCGATTTTCACGAAATTTTACACACATCGTTCTAGACCTAATTAAGTACGTTATGCCTAATTTCGAAGGATATATAGGGACTTTGGTGCACTATTTACCTTAAATCGGACGATAATATATATGGGAGCTATATCTAAAGCTGAACCGATTTTCACGAAACTTAGCACACATCATTCTATGCTTAATTCAGTATGCTGTGCCAAATTTCGAGCGAAACGAAATATATATAGGGACTTTGGTGCAACATTTACATTAAATCGTATGAAAATATATATGGGAGCTATATCTAAATCTGAACCGATTTTCACGAAATTTAACACTCACCATTCTAGACCTAATTCATTACGCTATGCCAAATTTCGTGCAAATCGAAAGATATATAGGGATTTTGGCACACCATTTACATTAAATCGGTCGCACACATATATGGGAGCTATGTCTAAATCGGAACCGATTTTGACGAAACTTAACACACATCGTTCTACACTCAATTCAGTAAGTTTTGCCGAATTTCGTGCAAATTGAATGATATATAGGGACTTTGGGGCACCATTTACATCATATCGGGCGAACATATATATGGGAGCTATGTCTAAATCTGAACCGATTTTCACGAAACTTAACACACATCATTCTAGACTCAAGTCAGTACGCTGTGCCAAATTTCGTGGAAATCGAAAGATATTTAGGAACTTTGGTGGACAATTTACCTTAAATCGGACGAATATATATATGGGAGCTATATCTAAATCTGAACCGACTTTCAAGAAAATTTACAGACATAATTCTAGACTTAATTCAGTACGTTATGCCGAATTTCGTGCAAATCGAAGGATATATAGGGACTTTGAGGCACCATTTACATTAAATCGGACGAATATATATATATATATATATATATATATATGGGAGCTTTATCTAAATCTGAACCGATTTGCACGAAATTTAATACACAATGTTCAAGACTCAATTTAGTACGCTGTGCCAAATTTCGTCCCAATCGAAGGATATATACAGGGACCTTGGTGCACCATTTACAAAAAATCGGACGCAAATATATATATATATATTGTAGCTATATCTAAATCTGAACCGATTTTCACGAAATTTAAGACACATCATTCTAGACCTTATTCATTACGCTGTGCCAAATTTCGTGCAAATCGGAAAGTATATAGGGACTTTGGTACACCATTTACATTAAATCGGTCGAACATATATATGTGTGCTATATCTAAATCTGAATCGATTTTCGAGAAATTTTACAAACATCTTTCTGGACCTAATTCAGTACGTTATGCCGAATTTCGTGCAAATCGAATGATATATAGGGACTTTGGGGCACCATTTACCTAAAATCGGACGAAAATTTATATGGGAGCTATATCTAAATCTGAACCGATTTTTTCCCAATTTCAATAGGTTCATCCTTGGACCAAATAAATGAGCTGTGCCAAATTTCATCCAAATCGAACCAAAAATGTTTACAATTTAACATGGACAGACAGACGGACATATAAGTGATTCTATGCATACTCTTAAAGGAACCATCTTCCTTTTGCCTGTTGCAAACATATACACAAAGACATAATATCCTGGACCACAGTGTGGTGAAGGGGTATAGAAAATCTCCAGTTATATAAACACTATAATAAATAATTCGTAAAATTCTCCAGGCTTATATATCCTCTGAAGAGGAATTATTAAAGATATTCAGACCTTGAGACCATCCGAAAGATAATTTTAACAAGTCGTCATACCTATTGAAGCCGTTAAACTAACTTTAAAACCAGTTAGCGGAGCTGTATATTCGGACGAGGCCGACCATACCATACCCTACACAACTACCACAGAACTATATCTTTTTGCAGATTTTTATTACGAGTCTGGGTAATATTTCGTGATAGTTGCACCCTCTTGCTCGATTTGAGGTCAACAGCACCTCTTCCTTACATATTACATATTTTCCGAATATTACCAATATTCAGTACAGCCCTTCTAACTAATTGTCATATTCCCTTCAACGTGGGTTGTGTTGTGATGTTCGGCTTATAAATGTAGCCTATCGAACAAAACACAAAAAATAAGTTTTCGGTCCACTTCATCCCAAAATTATTATCTGATCATCACCGAAAATTATAGACGTTGTCCTTGATCATAGCTGGCACCTCATGGAACATTTCAAAGCGATCAGCGCTGTATTTCCGCCCTCTATTTTGGTAATGGTTTATTAAATAAAATCTGCAGACGTAAGCACCGGTAAATATTTACGTGTAACTCCCACATCCGGGCACATACCCCAATATAGCTGATATCAATTTAAAGGCCAACCACTCCTCTTGGATATACTATAAATTATTTTCGGCTCTATGTCCTTCAGGAGTAAATATATACGCAGTCGAATACAAATGTTGTAATTTTTCACACAAAAGTCAGGGTCAATTTAACCCGCTAAATATTGACCAATCTTTATCAAATCAGGTATGGTTATTTTTTGGCCCAATCCCCTTCTCCATGTAAAAATTAGAGATGTTTGGGCCATAATTGCGCCTCCTGGTGCGACCAGAAAAACCGACAAAAATTAAATATTTGGTCCATATCGTCCACTAAATCAGGCGCGGGAAGAGCGTAAAAAATTCTGTTCTCACGCACTTGTCTTTGTGTGAGTGTGTCAATGGTTTTTCAATTGGTTCAGTTGAATGTGTGTGAGAGAATAGTGATACTTACTCTCGAGAGAGTGCACGCGTAGGGTGGTTCGCCCGACTGTGTCCTAAATATTAAACGATCTTTACCAAAAACAATAGGGGTCTTCATTGGCCCGAAGACTTCCAAGTTGCAAAATTTCGTAAAGATTGGTCCATAACTGTGGCCTGTATCGTGTTTACAAATTTTAATTGACAGACGAACGGACACACATGTCTAGATCGACTCAGCTAGTCGAAATTTGACGATAGGTATACTTAAAGGTGGGTCTAGGACCAATATTTCGCGGCGTTACAAACTCTTGGGGCTGTACAAAACTATAATACCCTGACAACATAGTTGTGTAGGGTATAAAAATCCTCTGGAAATATAATTGGAAAAATAATTCTTTTAAGTAAATCACGCCTATTATAGTCCAGGAAAAATAATTATTTTAACTGAACCACTGCCTTTGAAACGATTCTCCCACATATTTCAAATCTAGGCAATTTTTTCCCCCAAAACAGTGTCTAACCTTCAAATATTTGAAATTGTAACCAAACCAAATTTGATTGATGATTTGTGGGTGTCTCTTTGATTTATCTGCATAAATTACTTACAAGTTTGTATTTGATAAAGGCATCAGCATCATCATCTTATAAAGCATTCAGAATCAATGTACCCCCAGCTAAAAACAAAAAAAAAATTCAATTTCCTTTACAAAAAAAAAATCAAAAGTATTCAATCATTGTCATAGCAATACGATGTTAATTAAATAAACATA
>NW_026889335.1:0-12586 GCF_032173495.1 Musca vetustissima
GGATGAGCTGAAGGGCCAGTGAGTCTATATATAGACGAGTTGAAGGGCCAGTGAGTCTATATATAGACGAGTTGAAGGGCCAGTGAGTCTATATATAGACGAGTTGAAGGGCCAGTGAGTCTATATATAGACGAGTTGAAGGGCCAGTGAGTCTATATATAGACGAGTTGAAGGGCCAGTGAGTCTATATATAGACGAGTTGAAGGGCCAGTGAGTCTATATATTGACGAGTTGAAGGGCCAGCGAGTCTATATATTGACGAGTTATAGGGCCAGTGAGTATATATAGACGAGCTGAAGGGCCAGTGAGTCTATATATAGACGAGCTGAAGGGCCAGTGAGTCTATATATAGACGAGCTGAAGGGCCAGTGTGTCTATATATAGACGAGCTGAAGGGCCAGTGAGTCTATATATAGACGAGCTGAAGGGCCAGTGAGTCTATATATAGACGAGCTGAAGGGCCAGTGAGTCCATATAGACGAGCTGAAGGGCCAGCGAGTCTATATAGACGAGCTGAAGGGCCAGTGTGTCTATATAGACGAGCTGAAGGACCAGTGAGTCTATATAGACGAGCTGACGGGGAAGTGACGAGCTGAAGAGCCAGTGAGTCTATATAGACGAGTCTTTATGTAGACGAGATGAGTCAGATCAATGTGCCAATGATTAGCGTATTTTTTCAAATTCATCAATATTCAATTTCTTTCGATTTAAATATTCCAATTATAACCATTTGCCCCACTCTATTTCAATGTTCGTTTAATAAAAATGTAAATTTATTTAAAGTAAAAAGAAACTAACAGCTGCATTAACTTTTTTCATTGGCAAGGTAAGTTTTATTGGAATCGCCAACCATAAACATTAGAACTTCTATTTAGTCTGGTGGTGTTGCATTGCATTTATGCAAAAGGGGGAGGACAGCAGGTTGAAGATGAAAAAACCGTAAACTATCTAAAAGAAAAATAAAGTTTATTTTTCCAATGAATTCGTAACTTGATAAAGTTCTATTGAAGCAGAAAAAAGAGCTTACGAATATTCTGTTTAAGCTATTTTATCTGCTTAACAACAGCTCGGGTGGAGTTGAGAAACTTAAATAAATAGTGAGATTTCAATTTAAAGCGGAAAAAACAGTTTTATACAAAGAAGTGTGAATTTCTTTTAGTAAAAAATAAACTAAGCACAAGTTTTACGTTTTTGGTAAAATATATAAATTTTTAAATTAATTAATAATTTATTTATTAATTCAAAATCATCCAAGTACTACAAACACTTTTATAATAATAATTTTATAATATTATAAAAATATTATAAATATACTTTTATAATATTTTTATAATACTCCATAAACAAATATTTCATTTTCCAATATTTAATTTTCAATTTAAATCTAAATTTAAACCCACATTTTTCCTTTAATATTGAAATAAATTACCATTTTTTTTTGATACATTTTTTTGGGGGTTATTTTTATTCAACAGAATTTTTGTCTGAAGACACTTTTCCAATTTCGATTCCAGTACCCAAATCAAATAAATATTTCGAAAACATAAAATCCAGAAGTGGTTGGCTGTTAAAGGGAAAACCTAAATTACAAATAACTGGAAAAAAGCAGCAACAATAACAATGCTGCTGTTGTTGTAGTTACATTTGTAAAATTTGCAATTTGTAAACGTAGTATCTGAAAGTGACACAAATAAATTTCGTTGTTGTTTTGTATTGTTTTTCTTTTCGTCGTTTTTGTTATTCTTTTGAAAAAGTAAGATTTCGCGACGATATTCAAAGAAAACTTTAAATAAGTGATATAAGGACTGTTCTAGTATACATAACTGAAGGGCCAGGGCCATATATAGACGAGCTGAAGGGCCAGTGAGTCTACACATATAGACGAGCTGAAGGGCCAGTGAGTCTACACATATAGACGAGCTGAAGGGCCAGTGAGTCTATACATATAGACAAGCTGAAGGGCCAGTGAGTCTACACATATAGACGAGCTGAAGGGCCAGTGAGTCTATACATATAGACGAGCTGAAGGGCCAGTGAGTCTATACATATAGACGAGCTGAAGGGCCAGTGAGTCTATACATATAGACGAGCTGAAGGGCCAGTGAGTCTATACATATAGACGAGCTGAAGGGCCAGTGAAGTGGCCCACACACGTCAAACATGTGCGTTCGATCGGTGTGAATCGAAGCAATGTTTGACGTGTGTGGTACGGCGTTCACACCGATTTGCCGGTGCCACACCGATCGAAAGAAATTAACAATTTTTAATTTTTCGTTGTGCGACGCGCACATGTTTGACGTCTGTGGCCTGGTGTGTGGATATTTTCTCATTTGTTGAGATATTACGTGGAGTGCGGATCAGCGGACAAATGCAATACATATGTATTTGGAAGATTTTTTGATGTTTTTAAACATATTCTACTGTGTGGCAAATAAAAATGTTTTTTTTCCGGAATAAAATAAAAGTATTTAATACATTTATGTTAAATAAAAATATTTCTTCTTTTTTCCGTCATCACTATCGCGGTCCATCTTCACGCTTCAACAATAAATATGAAATGAAGTTTAATGGATCCGTTTGAGGTGTGTGGGCTAGGAGCTTCACACCGATCGAACGCACATGTTTGAGGTGTGTGGCCCACTTGAGTCTATACATATAGACGAGCTGAAGGGCCAGTGAGTCTATATATGTAGACGAGCTGATGGGCTAGTGAGTCTATATATACACGAGCTGAGGGGCTTGTGAGTCTATATGTAGACGAGCTGAGGGGCTGGTGAGTCTATATATGTAGACGAGCTGAAGGACCAGTGAGTATATATAGACGAGCTGAAGGACCAGTAAGTCTATATATAGACGAGCTGAAGGGCCAGTAAATATATATATGGACGAGCTGAAAAGCCAGTGAATCTATATATGGACGTGCTGAAGGGCCAGATAGTATATATTCCACGCCTCTTATAGTCCTTAAAAAATACTTAAAATACTTTAAAAATAATTTTAAAACCAGTAAGGAAAATAGTAAAGTCGGACTGGGCCGACTATATGATACCCTTCTCCACTTTGGGTATATTCTACATAGTCTTCTAACAGACGTGGCCTTTTCGAAGAACTTTGGTGCACCATTTCTATCAAATCGGACGAAAATATATATGGGAGCTATATCTAAATCTTAACCGATTTTCACGAAACTTAGCACACTTCATTATCGACTGAATTCAGTACGCTATGCCAAATTTCGTGCATATCGATAAAAATTAGGGACTTTGGTGCACCATTTCTATCAAATCGGACGAAAATATGTATGGGAGCTATATCTAAATCTGAACCGATTTTCACGAAACTTAGCACGCGTCAGACTCAATTATGTGCGCTATGCCAAATTGCGTGCATATCGAAAGATATGTAGGGACTTTGGCGCACCATTTACTTTAAATCGGACGAAAATATGTATGGGAGCTATATCTAAATCTGAACCGATATTCACGAAACTCAACACACATCATTCTAGACTTAATTAAGTACGCTGTCCCAAATTTCATGCAAATCGAATGTTATATAAAGACTTTGGCGCACCATTTACCTTAAATCGAACGAAAATATATATGGGAGCTATATCTAAATATGAACCGATTTTTATAAACTTAACACTGATTATTCTGCACTTAATTAAGTACGCTATGCCAAATTTCGTGCAAATCGAAAGCTATATAGGGACTTTGGTACACAAGAAATCGGACAAAGATACATATATAGTAGCTATATCTAAATCTGAACCGATTTTCATGAAACTTAACACACATCATTCTAGACCTAATTCATTACTCTATGCCAAATTTCGTGCAAATCTAAAGCTATTTAGGGGCTTTGGTGTACCATTTACCTTAAATTGGAAGAAAATATATATGGGAGATATATCTACAACTGAACCGATTTTCACGAAACTTAGCAAACATTATTCGGAACCCAATTCAGTATGCTATGCCAAATTTTGTGCAAATCGAAAGTTATATAGTGACTTTGGTGCACCATTTACATTAAATCTGACGAAAATATATATAAATATCTAAACCTGAACCGAGTTTCACGAAATTTAACACACGTCGTTCTAGACTTAATTCAGTACGCTATGCCAAATTCCGTGCATATCAAAATATATATAGGGACTTTAGTGCACCCTTAACATTAAATCGGACGAAAATATATATGGGAGCTATATCTAAGTCTTAACCGACTTTTCCCAATTTCAATAGGGTTCGTCCTTGGGCCAAATAAGTGATCTGTGCCATATTTCATCCAAATCGGATGATAAATGCAATCTGTACTTTGTTTACTATTTAGCATCAACAGACGGACAGACGGACTGACGGACATGTATAAATCGACTCAGAAAGTGATTCTATTCATATTCTCAAAAGGAACCATGTGTCTCTCTCGTTTCCTTTTGCCTATTACAAACATATGCACAAAGACATAATACCCGGTACCACAGTGTGGTGAAGGGTATAAAAATCCACGCCTCTAATAGCATTTAAATAAATATTTTTAAATAATCCACGTCTCTAATTGTCTTTTAAAGTATTTCTAAAAAATCTCTGCCTATTTTAGTCCTCCACCAAAATTTCTAAACAGGCTTTATATTTCTCTATGCAAACAAATTTAGGGTTTCTTACACTTTTCTTGTGGCCTTTCCGGGTTTCTGCACCCCCACATCGACGAGGACATTTTACAAAATGATACAAAACAAGAAAGGAGAACAGCATTACAAAGAGACGGCGATAAAAAATGGTTACTGCTATTGGTTACATTTTGGTATGCAAATTTATTGTTTTTTTACACCCCAACCTCCACCATTCGCACGCCTCCATAACAGCAATTTTAAATGCCTGATAATTGTTTTATTGTGTTTAAGATTTTTTATTTATATTTATTTTTTTTTGCGATATCACCAATCTTCCTCCCTTCCAATTCAACATATTTACATACAACCATTTAAGGCTGTGTGTGAAATGTTCGAATTTCAACGCCGACGCTAAAATTGGTATTTAAAATTCGTGAATCACGTAATAAAAAAAACAAGAACAACAACAACAAAACAAATACTTTATTGTCACGAGACAGGGGTGGGAGGGTGTTTGTCTGTCTGTCTGTCTGTTTGGTTGTTTATTTGCAATGATTGGCATGATTGTTACGATATATTGAATTTATCGATTTTCCCCTCGTCCCAAGAATGTCTATTAATGGGTTTGGATGAGGAGGGCTGGGTTGCTTTGCCACGCTCTGAAATGAGATATTTTGTGATGAAATTTTATGGCTGACAAATAAATACTCCGAAGCGGATTACCACCATTCCGCTGATGATGATTAGATCAAATTTGATCTTAATGTTATTTAAATGTTTTCATTTAAGTATGACATTTTTCTTTGAAGAGTTTATGGGTTGTAGATAAGATACCGGGTGTAAAGCAATGCAAATTAAATGGGAAGGCATTAGAGGAAATAGTTAAAAATATTTTTAAATAATACAAATAAGGGGTGAACTTAAAAAAAATCCACGACCAAGAGTGTCCTGGATTTAGTATAAGACATTTTTTGAAGGACTACATAGACGAGCATTTTTATACCCTTCACCACACTGTGGTACAGGGTATTATTTCTTTGCGTTTGTAATAGGCAAAAGGAAAGGAGATAGACACATGGTTCCTTTTCAGAATATGCATAGGATCACTTTCTAAGTCGATTTATGCACGTCCAACCGTCTGTCTGTTTGTCCATGTTAAATTGTAAACAAAGTACAGGTCGCACCTTTTTGAAATTGGTGAAAATCGGTTCAGATTTAGATATAGGCACCAAAGTCCCTAAATATCTTTCGATTTGGACAAAATTTGGCTAAACATGTGTGTTAAATTTTTTTTTATTAATTTCTCTTTCGAGATGAGCTACATGATCGGAGTTGCAATGAAAAGGAAAGCCAGAGAGATAATACATTCCCACCACTATGCCACGCGTTTCGCCGTTGGTTAAGCGGCTCATCAGGCATATTGGGCAATGTGGCTTACAAATGTCTTTACTTGATAAGTTGTACTTATGTCGACTATTGTTGCGAAATTGCATCTACGAATTAAATTCAACCGTGTCAAGGTTCGGACATTTGGCATCACACCGGAACATTCCTTTTTCAGAGCAGATTTTTCTTGTAGTGACGGACTTTTTTTCCATACAGACTACAATATTTTTCTTCAATGGTATGCAACTGCATATTGTGCAACCTTAGGAAGATAAGGAGGTGGCTTTGAACGCTAAGGCGCCAAAAACCAACAGATGCCATGGGAACCAGGGTTCAAATCCCAGCCGGGCTCATGCTGAATTTTTGAGTTTTGTTTTTATGTCTTTTTAGGGCGAAGGATCATTCATGTAAATTTTGTGAAAATCGGTCCAGATTTAGATATTGCTCTCATATATAGATTCGTCCGATTTTATGCAAATGGTGCACCAAAGTCCCTATATATATTTCGATTTGTACGAAATTTCGCATATTTGCTAAGTTTCGTGCAAATCGGTCCAGATTTAGATATAGCTCCCATATATAGTTTCGTCCGATTTTATGCAAATGATGCACCAAAGTCCCTAAATATCTTTCGATTTGAGCCTAGAATTATGTGTGCTAAGTTTCTTGAAAATCGGTTCAGATTTAGATACATATTTTCGTCCGATTTAAGGTAAATGGTGCACCAAAGTCCCTACATGTATCTCGATTTACACGAAATTTGGCGCAGCATACTACGTCTAGAAAGATGTGTTCTGAGTTTCGCGAAAATTGGTTCAGATTTAGATATAGCTCCCATATATATTTTCGTCCAATTTAAGGTAAATGGTGCACCAAAGTCCCGAAATTTGGCACAGCATACTAAATTAATTAATAATGTGTGTAAAGTTTCGTGAAAATCGGTCCAGATTTAGATATATCTCCCATATATATTTTCCTTCGATTCCTCCTCCAAAGTCTCCATATATATCTTTCGATTTACACGAAATTTGGCATGGCATACTGAGTTGAGTCTAGAGTGATGTATGTACAGTTTTTTAAAAATCGGTTCAGATTTGGATATAGCTCCCATATATATTTTCGCCGGAATGGTGCACCATATTCCCTATATATCTTTCGATTTGTACGAAATTTGGCATAGTGTACTGAATTGAGCCTGGAATGATGTCTGCGAAATTTCGTGAAAATCGGTTCAGATCAAGATATAACTCCCATATATAGTTTCGTTCGATTTTATGTTAATGGTGCACCAAAGTCCCTATATATCCAAAGTCCTTATATATCCTTCGATTTGCACGAAATTTGGCATAGCGTACATAATTAAGTCTAGAGCGATGTGTGTTAAATTTCGTGAATATCGGTTCAGATTTTGATATAGCTCCCATATATATTTTCTTCCGAATTTAGGTTAATGGTGCACCAAAGTCCCTATATATCTATCGACTTGCACGAAATTTGGCATAACGTACTGAATTAAGTCTAGAACGATGAGTTTTAAGATTCGTGAAAATCGGTTCAGATTTAGAGTAGCCAGAGGGGGGCCCTTGAATGACGTTATTGCGTTTTGTTGAAATTGGCGCAGATGTAACCATAGCTTCCATATGTATTTCGAACGAGTATCTGATTGAGATTTAATTTTTAACTGTGCGACGTACCGAATATCGTGTTTAAATTTTGCTATACATCGTTTTCCATAAATTTGTCCCATGGTACGCAGACGACTCTAAATTTGTCCGAATGAAATTATATTTAGCATAGGTTGTAGAAAGACATGAGTATGTTCCTTCGAGGTAACATTGACATGCAATTGTAAGGATACATACCCAAAGTGGTGAAGGGTATCATATAGTCGGCTCGGTCCGACTTTACTGCTTTCCTTACTGGTTAATTATTGTTTTTGTGAGATGACCACCGATTTCATCCTGCTTTTCTATGAAAATTTAAATTCTTTCCAATTAAATCCGTTTAATAATTTCTTGCGAACAACAACAAACAACAATTGTTGTTGTGGTGCCAAAACATTTTTAACGAATGGCGAAATGTTGGAAAAATGTTTTGTTCGGTTTGGGTCGTAGGCCACAATAACTGCTGTGTAAACAGCAATTAAAGTACTTTTTAAGCCTCAGACAAAAAAAATATATACGTTATTACAAGTCATAATGACAACATTATAGACCATCAGGGTGATGATTGTGGTGGTGGTGGGTGTTCTGTTGACGATAATGATTTTAAATTGAGTTTTATTGGTCATAATCACAGTTAAGAGTAGAGGCCCTACGATTTCACTTAAATTAAGCTAACTGTTGGGGAGATGAATTGCCAATTCAGTCAATGATGAAGCAAGAATTTTAAATTTCGAAAAAAATATTTTATGGATGGGAAACATATTGTAATATTCTCCCCTATTAGGGACATTATTCTATTCTTTTTAATTTTTTTCCAATCCCAAAAAAAGCACTCCGGATGACACTTCATAATTGTCATCCGTCCCCCATTCGACCTCACACAACCCTTCTCAATTGTTATTTGTGGATAATTTCTTTTTTCACTCTCCCTCTCCCTAATGATTTTCCAGATTCCTGATAATATGAATTCAAATCTGAGTTATGCATTATGAATCACTTTGATGGAGGATTTGTCGACCGAATGAATGAATTGGGCATTCGCATTCATTTGTTCATTCATTCTTGTTGACGAGCATAAGTGTATCTTCTTATCTCCATCAATTTCATCTGCCATTGCATCTTCCACTTGCACTCATCTGTGGTTAAGTTACCAGCTTAAAATTGAATAAATTAACAGTTCGAAAAATGGGAATACTTAGGAGCCGTTTGGGAATCTGGGGGGGATAGATGTGCAACCCATTATGTAGCCTCGAGTATTGACATTTTCTACATCATGCAAGCCATCCAGGCACCCGACCATCTAGCAAGCAAGCATTCAAGCTCGAGTACCACAATTACATCGATGGCTGTACGTAACATAACGAGAATGAGATGAGCATGATAGAGCAAAAGGGTGCTCTACAATAACAGCTGCTGGTTGTGAAGTTGTAAAAAAACCAACAGAAGAGACATGGTTGACTAGAGTGACTAGTTGTGGTAGTGGTTGACCCGAACAGATGTTGTACAGAATTGCCTACAGCTATTGGTCAAACTGAAAGACAATAATGATTTGGGAACAGTGGTTTCATAGAGGAAGAGGGGATTGACATAAAAATCATGTTTTTATACCCTTCACCACAAAACGAAATGAGATCACTTTCTGAGTCGATTTACGCATGACCGTCTGTCCGTCCGTCTGTCTACCCGTCCATGTATTTTTGTGAACAAAGCACAGGTCGCATTTATGATCCGATTTGAATGAAATTTGGCATAGGTCACTTATTTGGCCAAAGGACGAACCCCATTGAAATTGGGAAAAATCGGTTCAGATTTAGATATAGCTCCCATATATATTTTCATCTGATTTAATGTAAATGGTGCACCAAAGTCCTTATATATCTTTCGATTTGCACGAAAATTGGCACAGTGTAATAAATTAGGTGTAGAATGATGTGTATTAAGTTTCCTGAAAATCGGTTCAGATTTAAATATAGCTCCCCTATATAGTTTCGTCCGATTTAATGTAAATGATCCACTAAAGTCCCTATATATCTTTCGATCTGCACGAAATTTGGCACAGCGTAATGAATTAGGCCTAGAATGATGTGTGTTAAGTTTCCTGAAAATCGGTTCAGATATTGATATAGCTCCCCTATATAGTTTCGCCCGATTTATGGTAAATGGTGCACCAAAGCCCCTATATATATTTCGATTTGCACGAAATTTGGCACAGCATATTTAATTAGGTCTAGAATGATGTGTGTTAAGTTTCCTGAAAATCGGTTCAGATTTAGATATAGCTCCCATATATATTTTCGTCCGATTTAATGTAAATGGTCCACTAAAGTCCCTATATATCTTTCGATTTGCACGAAATTTGGCACAGCGTAATGAATTAGGTCTAGAATGATGTGTATTAAGTTTCCTGAAAATCGTTTCAGATTTAGATATAGCTCCCCTATATAGTTTCGTCCGATTTATTGTAAATGGTGCATCAAAGCCCCTATATATATTTCGATTTGCACGAAATTCGGTGAAGGGTATCATACATTCGGCCCGTCCGCCTTTACTACTTTCCTTACTTTTTTTAAGAAATAAGGTGTGTGGATCATATAAAAATAATATGTTAAGGACTATACAAGGCGTGGATCATTAAAAAAATATTTTTTAAGGTCTTTCCAAGGCGTGGATTTTTTAAAGAATATTTTTTCAAGCATCAACCCAAGGCGTGGATTTTTTAAAGAATATTTTTTCAAGCATCAACCCAAGGCGTGGATTTTTTAAAGAATATTTTTTCAAGCATCAACCCAAGGCGTGGATTTTTTAAAGAATATTTCTTCAATCATCAACCCAAGGCTTGGATTTTTTAAATAATATTTTTTCAAGCTCTATCCAAGGCGTAGATTTTTTAAGAATATTTTTTCAAAGACAATCCAAGACGTGGATTTTTTAAAGAATATTTTTTCAAGCATCAACCCAAGGCGTGGATTTTTTAAAGAATATTTTTTCAAGCATCAACCCAAGGCGTGGATTTTTTAAAGAATATTTTTTCAAGCATCAACCCAAGGCGTGGATTTTTTAAAGAATATTTTTTCAAGCATCAACCCAAGGCGTGGATTTTTTAAAGAATATTTTTTCAAGGATCAACCCAAGTCGTGGATTTTTTAAAGAATATTTTTTCAAGGACTATCCAAGGCGTTGATTTTTTACAGAATATTTTTTCAAGTACCCAAATATGCGAGAATATTTTAGACAAAATGTTTTCTAGGTCTCATTAAACCCTTCCACCACTGTTCCATCGGCATAAATAAACCATTTTTGGTACTTAAACGAATAGAGCAATTTTTATCAGTATTATCACCATACTCATCGTCATCAGTATTATGTGGTCGTTGTCACTATGGATAGCGAGGGAGCATAGCAAATAAGGCAAACAATTTCATTGCTTGTGGGCCAATTCTTGTGGATAAGTTCAAGTGGCTTGTAAGAATAACAGGCGAAAAAAAATTAACGAATGGAGAAAAACAAAAGACCTGAAGAATAATGAAAAGAAAAAAAACGTTAAACCAAATATCCAAGGTCCATATTAACCAAGCAGAACATAAGGATTTTTTCCTTATTGGATAGCTTTCTTGCTGTTTTGTTTTTACAAGGACTAACAGCTCAAGAGGCGTGGATTTTTAAAGAATATTTTTTTTTACAAGGACTAACAGCTCAAGAGGCGTGGATTTTTAAAGAATATTTTTACAAGGACTAACAGCTCAAGAGGCGTGGATTTTTAAAGAATATTTTTACAAGGACTAACAGCTCAAGAGGCGTGGATTTTTAAAGAATATTTTTACAAGGACTAACAGCTCAAGAGGCGTGGATTTTTAAAGAATATTTTTACAAGGACTAACAGCTCAAGAGGCGTGGATTTTTAAAGAATATTTTTACAAGGACTAACAGCTCAAGAGGCGTGGATTTTTAAAGAATATTTTTACAAGGACTAACAGCTCAAGAGGCGTGGATTTTTAAAGAATATTTTTACAAGGACTAACAGCTCAAGAGGCGTGGATTTTTAAAGAATATTTTTACAAGGACTAACAGCTCAAGAGGCGTGGATTTTTAAAGAATATTTTTACAAGGACTAACAGCTCAAGAGGCGTGGATTTTTAAAGAATATTTTTACAAGGACTAACAGCTCAAGAGGCGTGGATTTTTAAAGAATATTTTTACAAGGACTAACAGCTCAAGAGGCGTGGATTTTTAAAGAATATTTTTACAAGGACTAACAGCTCAAGAGGCGTGGATTTTTAAAGAATATTTTTACAAGGACTAACAGCTCAAGAGGCGTGGATTTTTAAAGAATATTTTTACAAGGACTAACAGCTCAAGAGGCGTGGATTTTTAAAGAATATTTTTACAAGGACTAACAGCTCAAGAGGCGTGGATTTTTAAAGAATATTTTTACAAGGACTAACAGCTCAAGAGGCGTGGATTTTTAAAGAATATTTTTACAAGGACTAACAGCTCAAGAGGCGTGGATTTTTAAAGAATATTTTTACAAGGACTAACAGCTCAAGAGGCGTGGATTTTTAAAGAATATTTTTACAAGGACTAACAGCTCAAGAGGCGTGGATTTTAAAGAATATTTTTACAAGGACTAACAGCTCAAGAGGCGTGGATTTTTAAAGAATATTTTTACAAGGACTAACAGCTCAAGAGGCGTGGATTTTTAAAGAATATTTTTACAAGGACTAACAGCTCAAGAGGCGTGGATTTTTAAAGAATATTTTTACAAGGACTAACAGCTCAAGAGGCGTGGATTTTTAAAGAATATTTTTACAAGGACTAACAGCTCAAGAGGCGTGGATTTTTAAAGAATATTTTTACAAGGACTAACAGCTCAAGAGGCGTGGATTTTTAAAGAATATTTTTACAAGGACTAACAGCTCAA
>NW_026889336.1:0-12489 GCF_032173495.1 Musca vetustissima
TTTCGAAATGATGTATTAAGTGCAATAATGTATACAATACATTTTGAATCCAGTAAAAAAATAGCAGTTATAGACCTATTGGTTATCGTCAAATTGAAATGAAACAAAAACCCATCATCCTTCAGAACTATTCACTCGAAATTTTGCCCATTTCTTAATGTCATTGAAAATTTTTATGTTATAAAAAAAAAATCCTTAATTATTTACATTTGCTCATTTATATATATATACCGAATTTATTTATCACATTTTCTTCTCTAATATACATTATGGTTACCTATTTAATAATTTCGCATGTTATATTTATTATTGGCCTAGAGCTTTTCGTTTAAAGATTTATACTACTAGATTTAATGTCAGTTATTAAGAATCAATTTATATGAGAATAAACGTCATAATGAATTCTGAGTAGACGTAAAATTACTGTTTGATTCATAGACAGGGTAAGAGCTTGCTCAAAATGATTTCGGGGTTACAGTTTGTTAATTTTTCTATGGATTTTTTCTAACTGCAACCATGGCTGGGAGGGCATTCCAGCACAATATCATCTGTCGCTGTATATATCATCATTTAAAAGGTTTCAACTTTATCTATCCTTCCCTCTTCTTTATAAAGTGGTACCTGTATCCTTTGTTTCTATCTTTTCTATCATACGTAATCTATCAAATATTATTATAACTCTAATCTAATAAGTGAAAATTTTGTGCACGCATTAATTAAATGTATTTATGGTAGCACGGTGGCAAAATTCAGCTTCGCAGTTTACTGACCCTAACCCTCCGACGAGCTATAAGGCCGTGTAGATGCGTGCGACTGCCTTGGTATAGTTGAAGAACCCAACATCTGCCACAACCTGAAAAGCTTGTATGCTACAACACTGTGGTACAGGGTATTATGTCTTTGTGCATATGTTTGTAACAGGCAAAAGGAAACGAGATAGACACATGGTTCCTTTTGAGAATATGCATAGAATCACTTTCTAAGTCGATTTATGCATGTCCGTCCGTCCGTCTGTCTGTGCATGTTAAGTTGTAAACAAAGTACAGATCGCATTTATGATCCGAATTGGATGAAATTTGGCATAGGTCACTTATTCGGCCCAAGGACGAACCCTATTGAAATTGGGAAAAATCGGTTCAGATTTAGATATAGCTCCCATATATATATTTTACCGATTTAATGTAAGCGGTCCCTATATATCTTTCGATTTGCACGAAATTTGGTACAGCCTAATCATTTAGGTCTATAATGATGTATGCCAAGTTTCGAGAAAATCGGTCCAGATTTAGATATAGCTCCCATATATAGTTTCGTCCGATTTCATGTAAATGGTGCCCCAAAGTCCCTATATTTCTTTCGATTTGCACTAAATTTGGCATAGAGTACTGTATTGAGCCTAGAATGATGTCTGTCAAGTTTCGTGAAAATCGGTCCTGATTTAGATATAGTTCCCATATATAGTTTCGCCCGATTTCATATAAATGGTGCACCAAAGTCCCTATATATCCTTCGATTTGGACGAAATTTGGCATAACGTACTGAATTAAGCCTAGAGTGATGTCTGTCAAGTTTCGAGAAAATCGGTCCAGATTTAGATATAGCTCCTATATATAGTTTCGTCCGATTTCATGTAAATGGTGTCCCAAAGTCCCTATATATCTTTCGATTTGCACGAAATTTGGCGTAACGTACTGAATTGAGCCTAGAATGATGTCTGCCAAGTTTCGTGAAAATCGGTTCTGATTTAGATATAGCTCCCATATATAGTTTCGTCCGATTTCATATAATTGGTGCACTAAAGTCCCTATATATCCTTCGATTTGCACGAAATTTGGCATAACGTACTGAATTGAGCCTAGAGTGATGTCTGCCAAGTTTCGAGAAAATCGGTCCAGATTTCTATATAGCTCCCATATATAGTTTCGTCCGATTTCATGTAAATGGTACACCAAAGTCGCTATATATCTTTCGATTTGCACGAAATTTGGCATAACGTACTGAATTGAGCCTAGAGTTATGTCTGCCTTGTTTCGTGAAAATCGGTCCAGATTTAGATATAGCTCCCTTTTAATATATATTTACTTTAAGTAATTGACGCTCCAAGGAACCAATAGGCTGATAGGAACAAAACGTTCTGAAATTAGTATAACCTAACCTGTGACAAGTTTTGTTTGAAATCGCTTAATATTTGGATAGAGCTTCCATATATATTTTCGCCCGATTTCAAGTAAATTGTTAGTCAGTTTGACATCAAATTTGGACAGCGTAAAAAATTGAGCATAGAATTACGCAGTTGCGTTTTCTAGAATTACAGACATAGCCCAACGGATGACCTATTTATATTTGTTTGAACTCGATTTACATACTTTATGGATAGATCTAGGTAGATGCACATATAAATATCACATATTTTATTTCATTCAATTTCATGTTAATAATCCTGTTTAATATACTCATAGTGGTGAAGGGTATCATATAGTCGGCACCGTCCGACTTTACTACTTTCCTTACTGGTTTTTTTTTCAATTAGTTCAAATATCTATCTAGATAGCACATTTAATTTCGCCCGATTCCATCTCAATGGTCCTCCAAAGATTCTATGTATGTTCTACCTATAGGATATTGTAGATATTAACAACTTTTGTTTATACCCAAAGTGGTGGAGAGTACCATATATTCGGCCCCGTCCGCCTTTTGAACTTTCCTTACTGGTTTTCTTTTTATTGTGTTCGATGTATTTAATAGATTTATGAAGTAATGGATCGGATTGGTAATACAAATGTGTTGGAAAACGCAATAGACCCCTCCGCTAAAAATATACCGCTAGTTTGGTTGCGCCGCCGTAATCAAAAATAATGGTTCTGCTGTCGATTACTAGAACAATTTACTTATTTATAAGAAAAAATCAAAAAGTTGTTCTAGTTTAGACCAGGCAAAACTTGGGCCAAATTTGTTTTCCAGAGAATATTTTCTATTTAAAAATAAATTTTCCGTTTATATTTTGTTTTTGCAAAATAGTCAGGCTTAATCCCAGTTTGTTGTTTTTATAAAAAAACAACTTTTTATTAGTGGGGAATGTATGGCATTGTCTACCTTACCCCTCGGCGGACAATGCCATACATTCCCCACTAATAAATAGTTGTTTTTTTTTATAAAAACAACAAACTGGGATTAAGCCTGACTATTTTGCAAAAACAAAATACAAATGGTATCCCAAATAACCCGCCAAACACTACTGAAGTTGCAGACGAGGCACGGTCATACTGTTTGGTTTATTGATTTAATTAGCGATACCAACAACAACGTTATGTGCATTCGTCACAAAGTGACGACACATCGCAGTGGGAAATGTATTGTAGTTGTCTGTAAATGCCTTGTTGACCACGAAGTCAGGCGCCAACGAAACGAACTTCTCATTGGGGTCGTATCGCTGGTAACGTAAGAACTTCGAATTGTCACATGAGACATTTGGGTTTGAAAGGTTTTTTGTAAAGAAGCTATTAATAGCTTCTGGGAGAATATCCCAACAAAAAACTAAGGGAACTGATGAGGATCAGTGGCGAGATCCGAAACTATAGTCTTCCCTGCCTTACCCCTCGGCGGACAATGCCATACATTCCCCACTAATAAATAGTTGTTTTTTTATAAAAACAACAAACTGGAATTAAGCCTGACTATTTTGCAAAAACAAAATACAAATGGTACCCCAAATATCCCGCCAAACACTACTTTTCCGTTTATATATATATATATATTTTTTTTTTTAAAGAATATGTTCAATTATTCAGATTGTGATTTCTGCAAATGGTGTTTATGCTCTTAGAAACCGACGACAGCCTTAATTTGCATTAACAGTCTTAATTCATATTAAATTGTATATTATCCTCATTGTTAATGCACAAAATCAAACTGAATTTATACTGAATAAAGCAATTTCAATATGGCAATGCTGTCGAAAATTAATTGATTGTTGTTAAATTTTTATGAAAAATAAAGGAAAATTTCAATATTTTTTTCAAATTGGGAGCAGTTTCGACGACATCATAGCCGCTATTCTCCCTTTATGTCATATATCTTTTTTTGTACAGATGTAATTCCGAAAAACACAGCAAATAAATTTCAATATATTATTCCTACACACAGACAATCAATAGTTTTGAAACAAAAAATGTTTCGTAAATGCAGAAGCTCTTCTTAATTCAAATTAAGAATTTTTTAATGCAAACTAAGGCTGTCGTCTTTCAATGGTATTAATGACTAGAACCTACAAATACATAACACTGGACTATACCTTTTTGACGCTATATCTATACACGAACTTATATAAAATATCGCTTGAGATGATCTTTGAAAATCGCTTCTGAGACTCTCAAAATTGCAAATTTAAAAAAAAAAATCAAAACTCTTCAAATTGAAACTTACATCTATATGGTCGCTACTTCTAAATAGACAATCATATCTTAACCCACCTGTAATGTTCTATTATAAAAACTATGTCCCATGCCATCGTAACACTGTGCACAAACACTATTCAAGCATACCTACATATAAAATCCTTTATATGATCTTATGTGTGCATGGTGTAGTGTCTAATGAGTTTTGGTGTGTATCTGTATATATGTTCCTTATATGAAATCCTGCAAATGTCATTTACCACTGTTGCTGATGATGATGCTCGACTTGCTTCATTCTATTATTCTTTCTACAACAATCTTCAATGCAAGCGACTACATAGAGAAATTTCTATGGAAAAGTAGTAGAAGTCTCAAACAAAACTACTTTTTTTAGTTTGGTGTACAATAAGCTCCTCCTCGTAGAGAATAGGGAAGAACTATTATAACTCCAAATGGCCATCATCAACATCACCAGCACCACCATGGGGTCAGTGTGAATGTTTAGAAAATCATGCAAGCGATTTTGGCATGTCTTCCAGTCGTCTCCACATGCCGAATGGTTTGGTTATTTATCCTTTTGACGCTGCAGGCTGGCTGTGTGGCTGCTCTTTTTCGCATTTTGAAAGCTTTTGCAGAGACACATTTTGAAATTGCATGATAGTAGTGTGTTGGAAATTTGCATGGGCACCGCAACGTGTGTGTGAGTGTGTGTATGACTGTTTATTTCATCTTTGCATTATATCCTGCTGTGTGTATTTTCTTCCTATGCTTTGGTTTGTGTTGTGTGCCGTTGTTTTGTCTGACTGACCATCCATTTGTTGTTTGTGTTTCTGTTGCTTGCATGTCCTGCTTAAGCTTTTTGATAGGTCCTCTTTCTTATCACAACTGGACTGTCTGTTTCTTCCTATTTTCCCCCAACTGCATCGGTTGCGGCTATTCATTTTTCCCTCTCCACCTCCTGATGTTGATGCTGCTTGCTGTTCATTCGTTTTTATTTGCCAGTGTGTGTGTGTCTGTGTGTGTTTTGACTCATATTTGTTGTTTGTGGCCATATTTACGACATTCGTAATATGAGATTTCTTTCTCTCCATCTCTGCGTGTCCGTGTGTTCTGAGATATCTTCTGGCATAATTTTCGAAATCCACCAAATGCATGCCTGCCTGGTCCACAAGATATGAAATTTGTTTTCTGTTTTTGTGGTTGGTCGGTTTCAGCGCTAAATGAGGAGTGCTTTGCTTCCTTTAGGTTTTGAACAGAAAATTGGTTATTGTAGATATAATTTTTAAAGTAAATAAAAGAAATGAAAGTTTGAGTTTTAATTGGTGAAATTTGATAAAAGAGGCCGTGGTCGATTGGGGGCCGGAATTGTTAAATTATCCTTATCTCAAATGGATGTTCAATATTTTTGGCACGCATAGCCTTAAGCGGAATGCATGGATAATAATTTCTAAGGGATATTGTTAATTATAATCCAAGTAAGGGATGTGGGTAATGAACTTAAAGGGTTTGCTCTACAATACCGATGTAGCGGGAATTAAAAACGCCCATTGCATTATATACTAAAATAATATGGGAACTTAGAATTTCATTTTCCTAGATATTTATTTTTTGACACTAATTTACTTTTAAAGGTTATAATAGGTTAAAGGGTGTATTAACGCGATACAGCCTGTAATATTGGACAAAACATCCCATTTTTATGCCAAAGTTCCTGTAGACTGGTATTTGAATTTAGAAGGGTATAAAATACCTCATGAGTGAAAATCGGTGCAGATATCCTCCAGCTTTTGGTTGTTTCGAGGGACGAATTCGCATTTCCAAATCACTCCAGTTTCTCAGATGAGAAAGACCTCCTGGTAGAAAATTGTCAAAAATGTGTTGACCCAATCTGCGGAAACGGAGTCCACGTTTTGACACATACGAATTGTGAAGGTTGATACAGGGACTAGAATATATATTTCTGGAAATCCAAATATTTATCAATAAAAAAATTTTATTGCTTTTCAAGTGCTCAAATCATTTGTCGAAGCATTTCTGCCACTTCGATTGAGATGTATGCGAAACAAGATTTTTGAACTATTCAACATAATCTTCTGGCGACAAATCGGTGATATCGTGGTGTACAATTATTCTCCTGTTCGTTTTTCGGATTGCTTCAGAAAAACAAAATTGTGATGTGCGTCTCAGAATTGTCCATATTACTTTGTTCGACGGTCGCCACATGACTAATTTTTCCAAACAAACGTTTCTTCGAAGAGCTTTTTCCAAGAACCACTTTTCGTAAATTGAACTAGTGTTCGAAGACTCACCAGAAGACCCTTTATTCATCATCTGGGATGATCTTTTAAACATTTCACAGGGAAATTTCAAGAATTGGTGGATTTATTATTTTATTTTCGGAATCTATCAGAAGTATTGGATTTTTTTAGAGCATTCGAGTAGTTGATATCAGACGTTGTGAATTTATTAAAAAGGGATCAATTTGCTTCGAATAGCTTATTCCATAAACACCTTTCCGTAGATTTTACGAAGACCCATATATATTAATTGTTCGCACCTGTGAAGATCTTATAAACTTTTTTCGAAAGTTCTCAGAATTTGTGAATTTTTAATTTTATTTTCAGAATCTATCAGAAGTATTAAATGTTTTGAAACTTTGGTTTAGACTATACCAGAAGTTGTGTTTCATTTTAAACCAGGAGTAAAGCAGAATTCTTGGAGTAAAAAAATAGAATACCAGAAATTGTTGCTTAAAGATAATAAAATTAAATTAAAAAGGAATTAAAAATTATATTTTTTGGGGACTATATAAATCCGTACTTAGATTTTGGAGAAGATATCTTGAATAAACTAATGGCATCAATTTTTTAGAATATTTTTAGGGGCTACTAGATGTGATGGATTTTATACTTTCCACCATGATCTGGAGTGATGCATGGAATTTAGAATGACACAACATGGCGGAGGTTATAAAAAATCGATCCAGCAGAACTTTCCGGCGTTTTTACTTTTTTTATTCCACAGACAATTAGAAATTTCGTAGAGATTTTGAAATATTATTTTTATTTTCAGATTTTAACAGCTTTACCCAAATTTGTCCAATTTTGAATAATCCTGTTCAGAGGTCTCTTTCAGAGCCAACCAGAAGTCGCGGATGTTTTAGAAATATTTTTAGATGCTGTCAGAGGTCGTGGATTTTATAAAGATACTTTTTATCAGTGGATTCCTAAATTTTTTTCGGAGTACGAAATAAGTCCTGCATTCTTTGTTTTCTGATCACAATATTAACCCGAACATCACCAAATTTTACGCAGGAAAAGGAGTCTTACCATTGAACCATCATAACTTTTTGTTTGTGATAAATATCGGATAATATTAAGCGACCCAGATTTTGTGTGAAAATTAAAAAAATGTATTCTATGGCGTATATATTTACTCCTGAAGGACATAGGTCCGAGAAATGTAGAGTTGATAGCTAGGAAATTTTTCATGATGTTCCCGTTATTGCCAAGGGAGACGTCCATAATTTTCGATAATGATCAATTGATATTTCAGGAATGAAATGGACCGAAGAAAAATGTTTATCTGATTTTTAGAGGGTTTATAGGGTCAAATGAACAAAAACTTTTTTATGAAATAAAACAAAATTGGAATATTATGGAGTTATTATTTGCTACGGGAAAACATGAATCGGAATTAATGCCGCAGAGAAGCATCAAGACTAGGGATTATATGTGAGTGTAGATGGAGAAATATGTGTTTCCATATGTGTTCCCATCCTACAGAATAGATATTCCAAACCATAGTTATTCCAAAGAATATTTTTAAGGTCTTTCCAATGCATAGATTTTTTAAGAATTTTGTAGTCCTACCCAAGGCGTAGGTCTTTAAAAATTACATTTTCAGAGGCTAACCAAGGCATAGGTTTTTATGAAAGCCTTCTCAAGGGCTTATCCAAAGCGTAGGTTTTCAAAATATGCATTTCAAGGCCATGTAAATCAAACTACTGTCTAAAAAGTCCTGGAAAACGTAAATGTGTTATCAATCTCGTGGACATAACCTCTTTTACTTAAGTTTTTTTTTTTTTTTTTGTAATAAAGTCCATGTAATGGACCCTTGGAACAAAACAGTGTGTAACTGTATCTAAATTATTCTCCCAGAAAAAAAATAACAACATAACCATAACCATCATTAAAAAATGTTGTTCGCTTGAAACATATCTAGTTTATTTTTGAAAAAAATATTACTAAAATACCACATCACATGACAACCTTCATTTCTTTTATGCACTTTGACCTTCCAGTTATTATTTGTTTCCCCTTAAAAACAAATTGTAAGTATGTTTCAGAATAAACCCATATATCCTCTATGAAATGAAACCTACTGATCCCATCTATAAAAAAGTGTATTTATTAAACCATATGAACACAAACCTTGAAAACAACTCCACACATCCCCATGACATCCAATTCTAATTCCCATAACCGAATGCAGGACTACCTTCCTATCTACCTTCTACAAGCAGGTTCGAACTACAACGACAACAATTTGTTGTCATAATTCAGAAATCATAAGCTGGGAAATAGCAAATTCGTAACAGAATTCAAGTCCAACAAACAACAAACGAAAATACGAAGAAGAAGTAAAAAACTAAAGGAATTTATTTGAAATTATAAAGATATTCCTTCGTTTCTTCCAACTGACAATAGGGTGGGATGGGAATTATATATGAGGATAAGGTCTAGATGAAGAAACATTTTCATATTACCAGCATACACCAACCAATATGGTGCCTAGTGCACGGCCTAATATCACATCCCGGCCTGTCAACCATACATGTATATCATCTAGACCCCAACACACATATACCTATATATATATATGTGTGTGTGTGTGCGTGGAAAACGTTTTATATGGTTTGCAGCAGCATGTTCCAATTATTATAACATACGACACAACATAATGTATGAGAATTTTCAAACAATTTTCTTTTTTGCTTTTCTTTCGGGTTGGCTATGCTGGGGGATTCTTCTATTCAGGGCACAGTGGGCTGAAATTTTTTCAAGGACCTATCCAAGGCGTGGATTTTCTAAAGAATATTTTTTCAAGGACCTATCCAAGGCGTGGATTTTTTAAAGAATATTTTTTCAAGGACCTATCCAAGGCGTGGATTTTTTAAAGAATAATTTTTCAAGGGTCATCCAAGGCGTGTATTTTTTAAAGAATATTTTTTCAAGGACCTATCCAAGGCGAGGATTTTTTAAAGAATATTTTTTCAAGGACCTATCCAAGGCGTGGATTTTTTAAAGAATATTTTTTCAAGGACCTATCCAAGGCGTGGATTTTTTAAAGAATATTTTTTCAAGGACCTATCCAAGGCGTGGATTTTTTAAAGAATATTTTTTCAAGGACCTATCCAAGGCGTGGATTTTTTAAAGAATATTTTTTCAAGAACCCATCCAAGGCATGGATTTTTTAAAGAATATTTTTTCAAGAACCCATCCAAGGCGTGGATTTTTTAAAGAATATTTTTTCAAGGACCTATCCAAGGCGTGGATTTTTTAAAGAATATTTTTTCAAGGACCTATCCAAGGCGTGGATTTTTTAAAGAATATTTTTTCAAGACCGTATACAAAGCGTGGATTTTTTAAAGAATATTTTTTCAAGGACCTATCCAAGGCGTGGATTTTTTAAAGAATATTTTTTCAACGACCTATCCAAGGCGTGGATTTTTTAAAGAATATTTTTTCAACGACCTATCCAAGGCGTGGATTTTTTAAAGAATATTTTTTAAGGACCTATCCAATATTTTGTAAAGGATCCATCCAAGGCGTAGATTTTTTAAAGAATATTTTTTCAAGTACCTATCCAATATTTTGTCAAGGATCCATCCAAGGCGTGGATTTTTTAAAGAATATTTTTTCAAGGACCTATCCAATATTTTGTCAAGGATCCATTCAAGGCGTGGATTTTTTAAAGAATATTTTTTCAAGTACCTATCCAATATTTTGTCAAGGATCCATCCAAGGCGTGGATTTTTTAAAGAATATTTTGTCAAGGATGCATCCAAGGCTTGGATTTGTTAAAGAATATTTTTTCAAGGATCCATCCAAGGCGTGGATTTTTTAAAGAATATTTTTTCAAGGACCTATCCAATATTTTGTCAAGGATCCATCCAAGGCGTGGATTTTTTAAAGAATATTTTGTCAAGGATGCATCCAAGGCTTGGATTTGTTAAAGAATATTTTTTCAAGGATCCATCCAAGGCGTGGATTTGTTAAAGAATATTTCTTCAAGGGTCTAGCCAAGGCGTGGATTTGTTAAAGAATATTTCTTCAAGGGTCTAGCCAAGGCGTGGATTTGTTAAATAATATTTTTTCAAGGGTCTAGCCAAGATGTGGATTTGTTAAAAAAATATTTTTTCAAGGGTCTAGCCAAGGTGTGGATTTGTTAAAGAATATGTTTTCAAGAGTCTAGCCAAGGCGTGGATTTTTTAAAGAATATTTTTTCAACCGTCTATCCAAGGCGTGGATTTTTTAAATAATATTTTTTCAACCGTCTATCCAAGGCGTGGATTTTTTAAATAATATTTTTTCAACCGTCTATCCAGCGCGTGGATTTTTTAAATAATATTTTTTCAACCGTCTATCCAAGGCGTGGATTTTTTAAATAATATTTTTTCAACCGTCTATCCAAGGCGTGGATTTTTTAAATAATATTTTTTCAACCGTCTATCCAAGGCGTGGATTTTTTAAATAATATTTTTTCAACCGTCTATCCAAGGCGTGGATTTTTTAAATAATATTTTTTCAACCGTCTATCCAAGGCGTGGATTTTTTAAATAATATTTTTTCAACCGTCTACCCCAAGGCGGGGATTTTTTAAAGAATATTTTTTCAACCGTCTACCCCAAGGCGTGGATTTTTTAAAGAATATTTTTTCAACCGTCTACCCCAAGGCGTGGATTTTTTAAAGAATATTTTTTCAACCGTCTACCCCAAGGCGTGGATTTTTTAAAGAATATTTTTTCAACCGTCTACCCCAAGGCGTGGATTTTTTAAAGAATATTTTTTCAACCGTCTACCCCAAGGCGTGGATTTTTTAAAGAATATTTTTTCAACCGTCTACCCCAAGGCGTGGATTTTTTAAAGAATATTTTTTCAACCGTCTACCCCAAGGCGTGGATTTTTTAAAGAATATTTTTTCAACCGTCTACCCCAAGGCGTGGATTTTTTAAAGAATATTTTTTCAACCGTCTACCCCAAGGCGTGGATTTTTTCAAGGATTTGGATATTTTTTCGTGGATTTTTTAAATATTATTTTTTCAACCCCTTTAACTTTCGTTCTTGATTAATGAAAACATCTTTGGCAAATGCTTTCGCTTAAGTTAGTCTTACGACGGTCCAAGAATTTCACCTCTCGCGTCGTAATACTAATGCCCCCAAACTGCTTCTATTAATCATTACCTCTTGATCTAAAAACCAATGAAAGTAGAACAGAGGTCTTATTTCATTATTCCATGCACAAAATATTCAGGCATTTGGAGCCTGCTTTAAGCACTCTAATTTGTTCAAAGTAATTGTACCGGCCCACAACAACACTCGATGAAGAGCACTGAAGCAGGTTTAAATAGGAGGAACATACATAAATACAAGTACCTATGCATGTAAGAACTCCACCGGTAATACGCTTACATACATAAGGTATAGTACTAATACCGCGGCTGCTGGCACCAGACTTGCCCTCCAATAGGTCCTTGTTAAGGGATTTAAAGTGTACTTTTTCGTCACTGTATTGTTACCTACCTCCCCGAGCTGGGAGTGGGTAATTTACGCGCCTGCTGCCTTCCTTAGATGTGGTAGCCGTTTCTCAGGCTCCCTCTCCGGAATCGAACCCTGATTCCCCGTTACCCGTTGCAACCATGGTAGTCCTAGATACTACCATCAAAAGTTGATAGGGCAGACATTTGAAAGATCTGTCGTCGGTACGAGACCATACGATCTGCAAGTTATCTAGAGTTCAACCATATAAACGATCAAAGATCGCTTGGTTTTAGCTGCTAAACAAAATTGAATGGAATTAGAAGAAAATAAAA
>NW_026889337.1:0-12560 GCF_032173495.1 Musca vetustissima
GTCATCAGCAAACACAAGTCTTGTCTAATTTTTTTTTCTGTTTTATAACCGACCAATTCTTAAAATTGTTTTCGTGACTTAAATTGTTCGTTCAATTCAAATAAAAGGCGTTGCGACACGACGTTAAGCCAGCGAATTGCAAGAGAACGTGTTTGGAAAATATATGATATGATTTTCGTATGAAATTGAGTTTGAAAATAAACTAAAACGATAACAAACACAAACGAAATACAGTAACAACAAAAAATCGAGAGCAACACTTCCATTTGGCAGACATGCCCCTATGGCCATAAGGAAGGACGTCTTTATGGGATAAACTTTATTAGATTTTTAAGCAAATTTATCAGATTAACTTGTCAGCAGGAAACGATGTGTACGAACATGTTGTAGATAATCCAGAAGAAACGAAGAGAGTGGTTTAGAGAATTGTTTATTTTAATATGGAAAATGCAAAAGTCGGTTGTGACCGACTTAATGATCAGATAAATCGAATACTGTAAAAATCGTACATCATCGTACTATCACAAGATTGGATTTAAAGAAATACTTATCTAAAGACCGCCAAACCGGGAGTTCTTTTTTCTTAAGTAAAATAATATAATAAGTCATATCCAAAATATTTTTCTAAAGACTGTCCCCAAAGAATTATACTGAGTTATAGAAAAATACCATTTAGTCTGTATAGAGAAAACGTGGGTTTATAAAGACCAATTTGTCTGTATTAAAAACATTGGGGTTTATAAAGACCTATGGTCTATATACACCACCAATTGGTCATTATAAACCACTTTTGTGTCTATACAGACTTAGTCCAACGCTTTTCTAACAATTCTATCCATTGATTAAACAAGTTTTCCTCAAAGTCTTCAAAAGAGTGGTTTACAACTGTAATTGCACCTTCATTTCAGGTAAAACGCTTGCTAGTATGGATTTTTTTTTAGATTTGGGAACAAGTAAATGTCTCTGGGATCTAAATCAGGAGAATTAATTAATTTGTTGATTTTAGTCATTGTTAAAACACTTTTGGGCGCTGGTGCGTCGTCTCGGTGAACATTTTGGAACAACTCTAGTTTAGTAAAAACGATCAGATTTTTCTGAAATTTTTTCCAGGGTAGGTATTTTTACCCTAATTATGAGTATATTATTTTCTTGGGGACGTACTCGGTTACCCGGTTATTTGGCCCGGAAGTTCGGGTACGGGTACCCGGTTATATCCGGTTCTACGGATCAGGTTAATGTTTGGGTATCATTTTAAAGGTTATAATTCCTTTCCATTGAGTGGTAAACATGATGGGGTTATCTCAAACCATTTTGGAGATATAGTCAAAAAAACAGGGTTTTGGTCCCCGATTTTTTTGAAAAACTCCCTAAAAGTCGAACTTGGGTCCATTATAGTCCCTCTTCATTCCAGACTCTAATGATAGACCACGATTCGCCATTTCCAAAATGGTGCAATATGTGGCTGTATCTGTTGTGGATCAAAAGATATAGAGCCCTATAAAAACAAGGAAAATCTTTCTACATGACAAAATCTGCGGTCACCCAAAAAACACCATGCTATTTAAAGCATGGTGTTTTTTGGGTGACCGGCCTTCGGCCGGAGATTTAAGACTTTCTCCTATGGACAGATGCCAACACCGGCTACGCGACAGAAACTCCTTCTAAATAAAATATTTTTTCTGTAACCGGACTTCTGCCGGGGATTTAAGTCTTTCTCCTATGGACATATACCAACACCGGCTACGCGACAGAATCTCTTGTTAAATAGAATATATTTTTTTTGGTGACCGGCCTTCGGCCGGGGATTTAACACTTTCTCATATGGACAGATGACAACACCGGCTACGCGACAGAATTCCCTTGTTTTTGTAGGGTTCTAAGACCCATATCTTTTGATCCACAACAGATACAGCCACATATCGCACCATTTTGGAAAGAGCAAATTGTGGTCTATCATTTGAGTCTGGGATGGAGAGGGACTATAATCGACCCAAGTTCGACTTTTAGGGATTTTTTCAAAAAAAATCGGGGACCAAAACCCAATATTTTTATTATATCTCCAAAATGGTTTGAGATAACCCCATCATGTTGCCACTCAATGGAAAGGAATTATAGCCTTTAACACTAGATTGCCGAAGGCGGTCATTTTGACCGTTTGTCAATTTCAAGTACAAAAACAATTGGGTATATTATGACACAGCCTTTTAAAATTTAGTGGCTTTTTGTGCCACATAGAACTACGTTTATTAATCGTAGTTGCTGCTCCGCTTTTAGGCAATATAGGTATAGCACATATGCAGGAAATTTCCTGCATATGTGCTATACCTATATTGCCTAAAAGCGGTCATTTTGACCTCTTGGGAAATTTCAAATAACCAAATGACTTTTATTATTGAATAAAGTAAATTTCATATATGACCAGATCAGTACAACAACATGAAAAACGGTTTATTACTCTAGACACACAAACGAACACACAAATGGGCAAAAATCAATTTTATATTTCCAGTCGATTTCACTATTATAGTAAACACTTACTCTTTTTCGAACATTTTGACTAGCGCTCTTATTTTCCAAAAAGAGAAACTCGTGAGCCCTCCCGCCGCAAACAAATAATAACAACTTTTTATATGATAATGTGGATAACATCAAAAAAATAAATTTAAAAAAATTTCTTTACATAATAAAAATTCTTTCAGAATGAAGTCATTTTGACCGATTTTATAAAAAATTCCAATCTTTCTAGTGTTAAAATGGAATTATAACCTTAAAAAATATAACCTTTTGGACCAAAACCGGATATAACCGTGTACCCGTACCCGAAAATCCGGTTCAAATAACCGGGTAACCGGATACGTCCCAAAAAAAAAGATATCCCCATAAAAAAAAAATCAGAAAAATCTGATCTGACTAAACTAGAGTTAAGCCAAATCTTTTTTTTATGTTTTAGACCAGAACGATTTTCTCGAATTTTTCATCTGTATTTCTTCATGCAAAATTAAGTGGACTCGATCATGTGAGATGCCCATGATATTAGTAATATTCGTCGATCATTTAAGACCATATCATGCACTTTGGCTACAATTTCTGTTTTTGTTGCTATTTTTGGGCGTACACTACATGATTCATCTTCATTGCTTCTACGACCACGTTGAAGGGCACTTTCACCTAACACATTCACCATATAATTATGAATTTCTTGTCCCGATAAATATTTTTAAAGTAAATATTTAATGCAGAGCTCCGAAATGCTCGCTCGAATTCGAGTAAAGAGTGAAACTTGCTCGAATTCGAGCGGGAGTAGTCCTGCGAGTAGAAAAAGTAAAACGAGTATACTCCATTTTTCTCTTCCACTCAAATAAGAGCGCAAGTGCCTCGCTCGTATTCGAGTGAGAGTGAAATTCGCTCGAAATCGAGCAGATTCCACTCTTGTCGAGTACTCCTTTATTATTTTTTTTTTGATACCTTTGTTCCGTTTGATGTTGTTTGCGTTCTTTGTTTTGTGATGTTTGGTTTGTAACTTGTCACATGTGTAATGATGTATATGATCTATCTCCCCACATCACACAAAAGATCAACAGCATTAACAGTTTGCTACTACGCACATACAAACAACCAAAAAATCAAATTTAATTGTCCGCTCGATTTCACTCTTAGAGTGAACTCTTACTCTATTTCGAACGTTTTAACTCTCACTCTTTTTCTTCAATAAGCAGTACTCGCGAGCACTCCCAAACAAAATAAAAGAGTGAAGAGTATACTCCTTAAAATACTCGTACTCTTCTCGTACTCCCACTCGGGAGTATTTTTCACTCGCGAGTAAAAAATTGTACCAGAAGGAGTGGATCAGATGAATATAAATTTTGTTCTACTGAGGGTAGAACAAAATTTCATACAAAAATTATCAGTAGTCGTTAGGCTAGCCTCCATATTACGATATCTCCAAAATGTTAGTATTTTGTGGAGTTTGGGCACGTTTTAAAACAAAATGGTTGTAGTTTTATATTTTGGGTTCTTATTGAGTAGAAAAATCACTGTGACCAATATATATTCCATGTGAGGTATAACAAATTTTGCAAATAATCACATTTGTGGTCAAAATTGTCCAACTAAATTTTTTTATGTTGTTTAAAAAAACAAGATTTTTTTAAAGTGGGTTATGGTCATATTGATTACTTTCGGGAAAGGCGGAGAAGACTATAGTTTCGGATTTCGCCACAAATCCTCATCAGATCTCTCAGTTTTTTGCTGGAGATATTGTCCCAGTGAGTCATTTATCACTCCTCTAAACAAAAAACTCTTCTTCCCCAATTTTGCTACGTCCACAACGTCAAACCTAAGCACTTCTAGAGAAAAGCTCTGTTTGAGAATTATCTAAAACACTCAGAAAATTTATTTTTTATTTTGACCAGCAAACACCGAATCTGAACCTCTGTTCGTCGGATGATCCATAATTTTCATGTTTGTCCGGTCAAAAAGCCGCAGATTTTATCCGATTCATTGGGCTCAATGATTTGTCGTCTCTTGTTCTGTGTTAGTACAACTGAGTACTAATACAGAATATATCGTTTTGTGCAAAGCCTATATTTTCCTTACCTTCGATATAAAGACCTTATATATAACTTATAACTATAACTAGTTAATTAAAAACTGTACTTGACTCTATTTCTCCAGAGACTTAAGAGAAACAAATAGTGGTGTACCCACAATTGTTGCATCCTTGTCGTGATAGTCCGCGAAAAATTCTCACACGAACATGTGCAGGAATAATTCTATGTTTTGGAAGACATATGCTTTTTTTCCAAAGATTTTTGGTCGATTTTGCATTTTTCGTCTGTTGGTATCACGATAAAAATGCATTGCTACTTTGCGTATACATTGCTACACCACGTTTCAGTACAGTCCCCATATACCGGTACTGATCGATATTTCTAAGATTTAAGACACATTTTCTCCTTGAAAAGAAAAAGTTAAACATATCACCACATTTTCAGTATTTTGAAGTTTTAAGCCATTCGAAGGGACTGTATTTTGACATTCTTTTTTTATGAAGAACCACTAAATCCTTCGCAAAAAGTTTATTCAATTTTATGATATGCCACAAACATTTCTTATTTAACATGGTTAAACCTGACAATAAAAAATAATTCGTATGTTATATGAATAGTGTCAGAAAGTGTTGCCAATGTCCGTATTTCTGCATTTTATCAATGCACTTCATAAAACTTTAAATGCTGCTTTCTTGAGAAAGAGAGAGAGAGAGAGAGAGAGGGAACGAAAGAAAAACTATGGAGTTGTGTAGTGTGTTATATGAACAGTGTCACAAAGTGTTGCCAATGTCCGTATTTCTGCATTTTATGAATGCACTTCATAAAATTTTAAATGCTGCTTTCTTGAGAGAGAGAGAGAGAGAGAGAGAGAGAGAGCGAAAGATAAAACTATGGAGTTGAGGTTTTCTATGGCACTGAAACTATTTCTTTTTTTAACTTTTACGTTTTGTTTTGTCTTGATTGTTTTAATTACTTACGTATTTTTGTTTTGCGTCATTATAACAACCCTATACAATATTAAACTTTCCGTTGAGTTTGGTGCTCATATCAACACTTATTTCTAAATTGTATTTAGCATTTATATCGAAATAATTTGGAAAATACATATCCGAATTTTATTACACATATGGTTGGTAACAGTGTCTGAAATAAAGAAACAATGGAATGCAAAATTAGCGACAATCGAGTGAGTGGAGAGACCGCGGTTGTAAACAAGAGCGACAGTAGATAAACAAACGGTTGCAAAACAACAACCACCCAAGGACGATACTAAAACAAAACACAGCCGGTCAATGAATGGTGGTGGTATCCCCTAGGGGACAGTGTAATTATAAAATAAGATTTTCTGATCTATTTGTTTGTTTGTAGAAATGTAATAATTTAATTTTTGGATTTACTAATAAACAAATAAAAAAACCAGTGAGCGGAGCAGTATAGTCGGACGGGGCCGACCATACGATACCCTACACAACTACTACGAACTCTAACTTTCTGAGGATGTTTATTCCGAGTCTGAGTAATATTTCCTGATATTTGCCCCCTCTTGTACAGCCCCCTCTTGTACAGTCCTTCTAATTACTTGTCTAGATTACCTTCACGGTGGGTGTGTTGTGATTTTCGGATTATACTCTACTCGAAAACACACAAAAAATTATGTTTTCGGTCCATTTCATCCCAAAATTTTAATCTGATCATCACCGAAAATTGTAGGCGTTGTTCTTGACCATAACTGGAACTTCATGAAAAATTTCAAAGCCATCAGCGCGATATTTCTCCCTTTAATGTGGTAATGGATTACTAAATAATATCTGAATACGTAAGCACATGTAAATATTTGAGTGTAACTCCCACATCTGAGTAGATACATCACTATATTTGGTATCAATTTAAAGGTCAACCACTCCTCTGGGATATGTTATCAACTCCTGGGGTCTACATCTTCCAGGAGTAAATATATATGACATAGAATACAAATTTTGTCATTTTTCACACAAAAGTCAGGGTCCATTTGACCCGCTAAATATTGACCGATCTTTATAAAAACATGCATGCTTATTCTCTGACCCGATCCCCTTCTCCATGCAAAAATTCGCGGTGTTTGGGCCATAATTGCGGCCTCTGGAGCGACCAGAAAAACCGACAAAAATTTAGTATTTGGTCCATTTCATCCCCTAAATATTAACCGATCTTTTCCAAAAACAATAGGGGTCTTCATTGGCCAGAACCCATCCTACATGCAAAATTTCGTGAAGATTGGTCCATAACTGTGGCCTGTATCGTGTTTACAAATTATAATGGACAGACGGACGGACGGACGGACGGACGGACACACATGTCTAGATCGACTCAGCTAGTCGAGATATGACGATCGGTATACTTAAAGGTGGGTCTAGGACCAATATTTCGCGGCGTTACAAACATTTGGGGCTGCACAAAGCTATAATACCCTGACAACATAGTTGTGTAGGGTATAAAAAGAATGGTGGTGGCTTCTTTTCTTGGGAGAGAGGAAAAAATAAGGGCAAATAGTGGTAAAGTAGAGCGAAGCATGAAAATAGTTTTGAGGAAATGTTTACATTTCTTGGAAAAAATTGTGGATTTATTATGACTATAAGAAGTTTAATTGTATTCTAAGCGAGGTGTATGAACAATATGAAAAAATAAACAATGAATGAAATTATGAAAACATTCATTAAATTTTTTGTCTCTATATATTTATCTAGAAACAATTACAATTCCTACATATGCTGTATATATATTTTGTTTGAATATTATTTTCTTTGTTCCCATTGTTATTTTAACATATAATATACGTTCCTTAGAAATCATTTTGCTGAAATTTTCTTTTACAATTATCCACACATGTGTGTACATAACATCCTTTTTTATGTAGTTTATTTTACAAATAGTTTCAAATTAATGAACAGAAAAATTAAGTTTCTATTAATTTTTTGTTTTTTTGGTTTTGTAATGCTGGTAGATAACAAAGGAAATAACTTTGGCAAATGGCTTTTTGCCTTCTGCTTTCGAAGACTGCAAATGATGACAACATGTTGTTTGTTTTTCAAAAGTGCATAAAATAACTTTTAAAAAAATATGCACACGCACACACGTACACACTAACTAACGAACGACAATCACCAACACGAAGAAGCACACAATTATGGTTATAAAGACAAGCTATTGAAATCAACTTAATTGTGTTCTTTGGTAGTAAAAATAACAACAACAGCAACCAGATTTTTGCATTATAATCATGATGAGCTACAATGTAAGACAATTATAACCATACAGTTTGATGTTTTTATAGAAAACAAGGCAGAAAAAAAAACAACAAACTTCTCATCTCTCTCTCTGCAAAGAAAACTTTCAAAATTGTTGTTAAAAGTTTCCAATTTTTTGTATTCGTTACATCAAAGTTTTTCTTTCTCAGTGACACACACGCACACAAGGCTTTGTAAATCCCAACGAAAACAATGCAGGCCATCACCAAGCGGGTGGATTGGGAGGGCCGTCCGATAGGAGTTTGCACAAGAATATACAATTTATAGGCACATATGCAACAAATGACAACAACCCGCCATGTTTCCGAACACTCTTCTCGACAACTTATGTTCCAGCATCACTTGCCTCTGTTCGAAATTTTGAGTACGAAAAAGTTTGTCTTTTGTGTTCTTGAGGACAAGAGTAAAATTTGTGTCGGATTTCAATATCGACAGCAAATGCAAAACTCAAACTATATTGGGGGAGGGGAGGAGGTGAATGGATACATGATGCAACAACTAAAGTTATTTGTGGTTGCTTGTGTGTTTTTTTTTTGTTTGCTTTGAAAGTTGGTGTCGATTTTTGTTGCAGTTGCATTGCATGCAAGCACCAACAACAAACTTAGTATGACAAGTTTGGTCAACACCATTCTAGAATTTATTGTACGCCTCTTGTTCTCTCTTCGAATGAAAACAGTTTAGTTTGAATATTCAAGTCATGTAATAAAATTCAAAATGTCCATTTTTACTTGGCAAAATTTGTGTTGATTTTCAATATGTAGGGGTGTGTAGGAATGAGAGGGTTGCTGTGTTTGCAATTTGAGAGGTAAATTGTTTTATGCCTTTATTAAGTCGTGTCAAAGGTTGCCAGATAAGTCTGAATAATCGGTTTTATATTTTTTCCTGGCGATTGCAACCGAGTCAATTTTGCTGAAATGCATGATAGCCCCAAGATGATAACACCAATATCTTCTGGTGGGAAATATAAATAAGCTATTGGTTGCCACGTCAGAATTGTAAGGTCTATGATCCATGTATGGTATTATCATATTTCGGTATTTTAAATCCGACCGTTCTTTGAATTTCTTCGAAGATTGCATGTAAACATTCTATGGTCTTACGTCGCTCAAGTAGAATAGTTGCCATAAGATTAATATTGTCATTCGCCTCGAAGTTCCCAGAATAAAATTTGTTCGATTTGGCTCATCTTCATATTCTACAATAATAATATATACATTATTAGTTCTCTGATGGGTATTTCGAGGTGTTTCAAATTAGTTGACAAAATTAAATAATACATTTTGTATGTATAATTAACGAAAAAGTATTCGAAATAATACAATAAGGGGACAATATACTTGAAAAGGGGACAATATTCCCCTTTTCAAAAATTTTGATAATTCTCGAATTATGATTTCTTAAAACCCTGGCATTTTAGGTATATAGTGTCTTCGACAATATTACTGATACATTATCGAGGAATATTTTGGTATACAACTTTAACCCTCAACCGAATCATTGAAGGGGTCCTTTCGGTCCCCTTTTCCAGAAATGATTGAAAAATCATTCAAAACTGAGTGAAATGTTCGCCATATTTTTTTTGTTATAATTCTTAGAATTGACTAAAACTCAAACACCAGCCTAAACGTCAAAAGACTTACATAAAAAAAACTCATTTTATGGTTAAAATCGTACTTATTACTAGTTTTTACCTATTTTTCCCACAAGATGTCGTTTTAGAAGGATGGTTTAAGGAACAAAAATATTCTCCATCAATTTTTAGCATAAGTCACTGAAAAAGCGAAATCTGTATATATAATGTATATGTATATGCAAGATATAAGTCTTACCTTTAACCAAATATTCTGTAATGCAATGTATAGCACATATTGTTACCAATAATGATAAATTTTGGTCCACTATTTTTTTGGGGTTTTATACCCGTTTTCCAACCAAATTGCTGGTAATTATTATCTTCAATTCTCATTGGGTGCCAGAAACCCCCATATAAACGGATCCCCATTTGTATTTTGGGAATTTTGAGCACGTTTTCAACAAAATCGCCTATTTTCCAAATTTAATTAATATTTTACACATAATACATAAACAAACGATTTCATACTATTTTTTATATTATATAATCCTTAGAAATTAAATATTAAAATTTTTCTTTTGTTCGATACGTCATTTAGTATCTATTTTATTTGATTATCAAATGCTAATTTCACATTTTAAATGCAAATTTCACATTTGTAAAATGTGACCCCAGCTCTAAAAAACGCCTTCATAAATAGTTAGATTAGTTTAATTTTTAAAAAAAATTTGGCCGCCAATTTCAAACCTTCATTTTTTACTTTTTTCTTGCAGAATCGTAACCCTATGTTCAAACGGGTAGATATAGAGTCGTTTGCTTAAATTGGGGCACATTTATTAAAATCGATTTAAAGCAAACTTGATACATGCTACTCGGTATACCGCACTGTTCAAAATTTAATCTCAATCAGACACCCGTTCGAAGTAGGGGAGACTGGGGCACCTTCGGCATCGGGGCACCTTCGGCAATCGCGTTTTCAATATGAAGCTCTCACCGTACATCACTAGTTTCGATACATAGGTATCGAATATCGAAATAAATAACTGACAGAAAGTTTGAAAGTTCTAGCTAATAAGCTTATTTCGATACATAGATTTTTGTATTTTTATAGATGTTTCTGTAATATTTCAATTCCAATTTGGTAAGTATTTCGTGTATACAACTTTTAAAAATTTTAAGACAATATTATTAAAAATTTGTTAACTACGATGTGTATTATTATAAAAATATTTAAAAATATAATGTTTTTACAAATCTGATCGAAAAAAATGAAAAAAAAAAACTATAAAAAGTACATTCGGGGTACATTCGGCATTTTAAAGTGGGGCACATTCGGCCATATACAGATTGTGCAATAGTATTTCCTTAAAATGTTTTTGAGTTTGTCTTTGAGTTTGACGAAAATGCGATAGAAAACCTCTATTTCTGATGGTGTGTGCGACCTTGAGATGTAAACGTCCACCGCTAGAAAATAAAGCCCTATAATTCAAACATTGTGTGGCGTATTAAAACCAAATAGAGCCTTTAGAGGATCAGAATTTCAACCAGACTGATAGCGATGACAATTACCCGGCTATGACTATGGTGCCGAATGTGCCCCATCAAATGCCGAAGCTACCCCGGGTTGGGGCACATTCGGCGAATTTGACTTTTTTTACAAAACTGAAAAATTTTTTAACTAATACTATTTTTATATATCTTTTTGGAACTATTTTTGATAATTAAGAGTCAGAGGACAATAATCAGCCATAAAGTTGTTATATATGTTCAATAAGTACTGAGATATAGAGCTCTAAAAAAAAGTGCCGAAGGTGCCCCAGTCTCCCCTATATATAGAAGCTATGTCTGCATCTGCATTTTTACGAAAATTAACACACATCATTCTAGACTTAATTCATTACGCGATGCCAAAGCTAGGGAAATCTCGTTTTTATTGAAAGCATTATAGATACGATTTTTAATTAAAGATTCATGTTGTCCGCCGCATTCAAAGCGCTCAAAGCCACCTCCAGTTCTTCCGAATGTTGCACAATATGCAGTTGTGTCAAAAAATTTAATTTTATATTTTAATTTAATTCGTACCTACATTAATTCAAGAATGTCCCTATAAATTTTCAAGTAAAAATCTCAAAAATTGTTGAAGATGTAGCCGATTTATTGTGTTAGCATCAAGGGAGAGTAACAGGGTTTCTCAAACTTTAAACGTGTTTTCTCCAAACGGCGTTTTTGCGAATGGCGGGCATGATAACTCAATCGTTTTCAAGTTTTGGAATTCCTAGTTCATACGAGAGCCAGACACGTACTCTTTCTAACACCGCTAAAAAATGTACGGGTTTCATTTAAAATCTTAAAAATAAAAAATAGAGAAAAATGCCGGGGGGAAGGGGTGGGCTTCCCTTAATATTTCTTCCAAACTTAGTTACTTCTTCTGGTAACCGACCCCCCCCCCCCCATTACATGTTCAAAATTATGCTAAAAATTAATTTCATAATAACATTCATAAGCACAGATTAAGTTAAAAGATAGAACCCATATATTCCCTTAACGTAAAATGTTTAAATGAAAAGCATGTTTTAAAGAAAAACATTTCATTAAACCAAAGAATTAAACATTTAAAAATACAAAATTATTAAATTAAAATCAGTTCACAGATTGACTAAAAATAGGTGCATACGTTTCATACATATAAATAATATTATTTCAAATATCATTAAAAAAGTATATTTTTCTTTGGACTAAGGAGTTATCAAGCTGATGAAATAAAACATTTTCAATGTTAATAAATTGGCCAACAATCTTATCATATATATCAGTGTATTTTTTAATCGCGTTTTTCTTATATGAAACAATTTTTACACTGAGGAGATGTTAAAAGGCTCGGTGTTTTTGATAAATTTCCTTCTATGCGATTTTTTCTTATTTGAGATGTGCATTTATCCGATATATACTGATATCTGGATGCCGAATATTTTATGTTTTTATTATCTAAGCTCCTCTGTTCGAAATTAAATTAATTGTTTTTTATCCCTTTAATCGGTTTTTGGTTAATCCTTTTTTCGGTTATGAAAATTTCATTTGACTGATCTATTGCTGTCAGAAACGGTCCACAACAAACGACATTCTAATGAATCAGCATGTGTTGCATTGCCGGCT
>NW_026889338.1:0-12509 GCF_032173495.1 Musca vetustissima
ACACTTAAATATGTACAGGTACTTACGTATACATATATTTTTTAGAAACCCATTACCACACTAGAGAGCGAAATATAGCGCTGAAATTTTCCATAAGGATCCAGGTATGGTCAAGGACAACGTCTTTAATTTTCGGTGTTGATCAGATAATAATATTGGGATGAAGTGCACCGAAAACTTAATTTTATGTGTTTTTTTCGGGTCGATCTATAGGCCACAGTTGAAAGCCGAACATCGCAACACAACCCACGGTGAAGGGAATCTGGACACGTAATTAGAAGTACTGTACTGAATGCTAGTAATATTTGTTGACCTCTAGTCGGTCAAAAGAGTGCAAATATCGCGAAATATTGGCCAGGCTCGCAGAAAGTTAGATTTTCGTCGTAGTTGTGTAGGGTATCATATGGTCGGCTCTGTCCGACTATACTGCTCCGCTCACTGGTTTCAATTCTCGTTCAGTTAAAAATCTCCCTACATAAAATTATCCATATTGCGTTTCCGGCCTTTCGACGTGGCTGTTTTTGAAGGCTGGCATATACGTTAATATATAGAAACTTATCTTCTATCTATGGAACATGAGAACTGCAGCTTCGAGGAAGTCAAAGATTTTATATACTTTGGCACCGCCATAGATAAAACGAATGACATCAGCTTTGAAATTCGAAGAAGAATAGTGTTGGCCAACAGATGCTACTATGGTCTAAGTAAGCAGTTTAGAAACAAGTCCACCGCCCACCACACCAAACTCACACTCTACAAGACGCTGATACTACGGGACCATAAGAGGCGTGATTTATTAAAGAATATTTTTCAGGGACCATAAGAGAATATTTTTCAGGGACCATAAGAGGCGTGGATTTATTAAAGAATATTTTTTCAGGGACCATAAGAGGCGTGGATTTATTAAAGAATATTTTTTCAGGGACCATAAGAGGCGTGGATTTATTAAAGAATATTTTTTCAGGGACCATAAGAGGCGTGGATTTATTAAAGAATATTTTTTTCAGGGACCATAAGAGGCGTGGATTTATTAAAGAATATTTTTTCAGGGACCATAAGAGGCGTGGATTTATTAAAGAATATTTTTTCAGGGACCATAGGCGTGGATTTATTAAAGAATATTTTTTCAGGGACCATAAGAGGCGTGGATTTATTAAAGAATATTTTTTCAGGGACCATAAGAGGCGTGGATTTATTAAAGAATTTTTTTCAAGGGCCAACTGAGGCGTGGATTTATTAAAGAATATTTTTCAAGGGCCAACTGAGGCGTGGATTTATTAAAGATTATTTTTAAGGGGTCACCAAGAGGCGTGGATTTATTAAAGACTATTTTTAAGGGGTCACCAAAAGGCGTGGATTTATTAAAGAATATTTTTTCAGGTACCATCCAAGGCGTGGATTTATTAAAGAATATTTTTTCAGGGACCATCCAAGGCGTGGATTTATTAAAGAATATTTTTTCAGGGACCATAAGAGGCGTGGATTTATTAAAGAATATTTTTTCAGGGACCATCGAAGGTGTGGATTTATTAAAGATTATTTTTTCAGGGACCATCGAAGGCGTGGATTTATTAAAGAATATTTTTTTCAGGGTCTAATACAAGGCGTGGATTTATTAAAGAATATTTTTTTCAGGGTCTAATACAAGGCGTGGATTTATTAAAGAATATTTTTTTCAGGGTCTAATACAAGGCGTGGATTTATTAAAGAATATTCGATATTAAGAAAACAATGTCTGGAATGGAAATTTTTTAATGTGCAAAAACTTAAGAGACAAAAGAATGCAAAGAAAAAGTAATGCACAAAATATTTGTGCATTACAACCTTTGGGGAATTTAAACGCATTTCTTTCATTTGTTGACAGTTTTGTCAGTCGGTTTTTTGTGTCTCCGAATAACAAAAGGCTCTTCAGTGGGACGTTTTTTCACTGTTGCATTTGTGACGGCCGTGCTGCTACGATTTTTTTGTCTGCTGGAATTCCTTCCATGCTTTGTTTGTTTTTTGCTATAGTAAGTTGGCATGTTCGCTATCCTCCTCCCTTCCTGCAATGTTTGTTTTTTCATATGTTGGTAGGTATATGCAAACGTATATATTTATAAGTAGACATTTTTCCTTCCGCCGGAAACAGAAGCCATGATGACGGCCTATGATGTCAGTAAGTATTTACTGATGTTTCTTCTTCTCCATCATCATCATCGTCATCCTTTGCGTTATTTCTTCACTGATAAATTTTTCATTCTTAAGTTGACATATTTCAGGGTATTGTCTTTTGATTTTTTTTCGTTGTCTTGATGTTACAAATGCGTTATTGTTCCAACCACCCAGGCTGTCATTCGTAGATTTGTTATTCCATGCTTGCGCTTGCATCTAATTTGTCTGGCGGCATATCCTGAAATTCATTTGACTTTCCTTTTTCTCTTCGTTAGTTTTGAAAAGGAAATAAATGGGAGAATTAAATGATATGTTTGCTGAATGGTAGGCAAAACATCAATTGTCTTATAAAATAACGATTTAATGTAGGGGTTAGGTAGAAAAATTAGCATCAGTATAGGGTAGAAATATAAATAAATGCCGGCATGTTATGAAAATGGTATAATTTTCTTCCAAGGCTTGTTACATATCCAAAACACAAAGCCAATTTTTGAACACCCTCAACAAGTTCCATTCAGGGATCTGCCCTCAATCTATTCCTTTCTTACAAACATTTTCCGAATTCTTTTTATGTTACAATTTATTTTCAACATCTTCAATTTTCCATATTTCTCAAACAGAACACGAACCTTGCAAAACATATTTGCAGACTGCATCCAACAGTTTTTTAATTATTACTACGAGCACACAATATTCAGGTTCTTGTTTTTTAGCCAACTACAACCTACGCCCGACTTGTCATAGAAACAATTGAATATGTCCATATGTGTGTGTGTGGTTGTTGTAGGTGCGGAAGACAGTAACGATGTGGTTCTGTTTTTTTGCATTCCCTATAGAATCTAACAACAACAACCAAATAATACCACCAATTTTCTTTTTTAAAAACACCAAAAAGAAAAACCAAGAATAACGAGAAACCATAGCAAACGGAAGAAAAAAAGTCTAAAAGTCATAGCAGCAGGCAGGCGGGCTAGCAGTCATTCTAAAGGCAAATAGTGAAATAGTTTCTTGTAATGTTGGTCAACGAATCCATGTACAACGAAGAAGAAAGCAAATTCTACAAGAAAAACATGTGGTTGTGGGAGTGGAAAATCTGAAAGGACATGAACAATATAACGATGGTGGTTTTTCATTTGGTTACATCTTGTTAAGTGCTTGCTGTCGTGACCCAGGGGTGTGACACAAAAAATTGGAATTGGTGGTCGCTGAAACCTAAAAAATTATTTTTGTTAAATTTTACTGCAATAAATCCACGCCTTGTATTGGTCCATGAATGGACCACGCCTCGATGGTCCTAGCTGGCTTGTTACAGAACGGTTGTACCATAAGCTGAGCTTAAAACAATTTGAAAGACCACGTTCCAAGATGTTGTTTTCTACTTGGTCTTTCCATCTGATTCGTGGCCTTCCCCTTCTACAGGAACTATAAGTTGGCTTGCTTTTATATGCCTTTTTAGCTGGGGCATTCTCATTCATTCGCATAATATGGCCTAGCCATCGTAGTCGCTGCAGCTCAATACGACTGACTATGTCGATGTCTGCGTATAAATTGTAAAACTCGTGGTTCATTCGACGTCGATAAGAGCTGCCTCATCTGCCCTAAAAGCTGCCTTATCTGCCCTAAGAGCTTCCTCATCTGCCCTAACAGCTGCCTCATCTGCTTGTGCAAGTACCCATGCTTCAGATCCACATAACAGCACTTTTTCTCTTCGTTGGTTTTAAAAAAAAATAAATCGGAGAATTAAATGATATGTTGCTGAATGGTTCAGATCCATGTAACAGCACGGGTAGTATCAGCGTCTTGTAAAGTATGAGTTTGGTCTGACAGGGGTGGCCTTGTTTCTAAACTGCTTATTAGAACCATAGTAGCATCTATTGGCCATCACAATCCTTCTCGGAATTTCAAATCTGATGTCATTCGTTTTATTTATGACGGTACCAAGGTATATAAAATCCTTAACTACCTCGAAGCTGTAGTTCTCAAGTTCCATAGTTGGTCCGAGTCTACTGGACGTCTTGCGCCTTGATACAATCCGCTTGGTCTTCTCGCCTTTTACTGCCAGAACAACTTTGGCAGACTCCTTCTCAATTTATTCATAGGTGGCTGTTACCGCTCGCAATGTTCGACCCATTATATCGATGTCATCGGCGTAGGCTAGTAACATGTGTTGTATGGTGTACAGAGTGCCATTTCTGTTCACCTTTATGACAATTTCTGTTGACTTTTGCCTCTCGTATGACCTTTTCCAGCTTTAAAAAGATCACACAACAAACTGTCACCTTGTCTGAATCCTCGTTCGGTATTGAAGGGCTCCGATAGGTCCTTTCCAACATTAACTGCTGACCTTGTGCCACTTAAAGTTATCCTGCATAGCCGTATTAATTTTGCAGCAATTCCGAATGTAGACATGGCTTTAAACACCTCTGAACGGATAGGGCTTTCGAATGCGGCTTTATGGGCGACGAATAGGTGGTATGTGTCGATGTGCTTTTCGTGGATCTTTACCAGGATTTGGCGCAGAGTGAAAATTTGGTCATTGGTGGATTTCCAGGCCAGGTCTGAAGCCGCATAGCTGGCCAGGTCTGAAGCCGTATTGGTATGGTCCAATAATGTCATTGACCATTGGTTTCAGTCGTTCCCACAGCACACTGGATAGCACTTTATATGCGATGGGAAGGCACATATCGTCTTGTCTCCGGTGCATAAAAAGACCGGACACAGGATGCTGAGGTTCCAATCGTTGGGCATGCATTCATCTAATAAATCCACGCCTTGGATGGTCCCTGAAAAAATATTCTTTAATAAATCCACGCCTCTTATGGTACCTGAAAAATATTCTTTAATAAATCCACGCCTCTTATGGTCCCTGAAAAAATATTCTTTAATAAATCCACGCCTCTTATGGTACCTGAAAAATATTCTTTAATAAATCCACGCCTCTTATGGTCCCTGAAAAATATTCTTTAATAAATCCACGCCTCTTATGGTCCCTGAAAAATATTCTTTAATAAATCCACGCCAAATTGTACTAATCAGCTGGTACATGCTCCTGACCAACATCTGACCACCAGTCTTGAATAGTTCTGCTGGTAACCCATCGGATCCTGCTGTTTATTGTTCTTGAGCCGATTAATTGATTTTATGACCTCATCTTGACTAGGTGGTATACACTCTATACCATCATATCTTATTGGTTCTGGGATATATTCTTCACCGCCACTATTTGATATCAGAAGCTTTTCAAACTGCTCCTTCCAGATCATCAACACGCTATGTGTATCTGTCACGAGGTTTCCTTCTTCATCTCTACAGTAGGATGTACCAGCCTTCGGTTGGGTGTTTTAGCTGTTGGTACATTTTTTTTTTTGTTCTTTTTTCTGAAAACACGTTTCTCCTCTCTCACTTTCTCCCGATAATTCTCCACCACGTAAGGTGTTGCTACTGTCTGCAGGGTTGCCCTATACGCTGCGTTTTTCATATCAGTAGCATTACGACACTGCTGATCGTACCACGGATTTCTTGATGGTGGTCTTTGGTACCCAAGTGTTGCTTTTACTGGGCAATTTTTTACCATTGTGCTTCTATGCTATTATCGGGACAAGAAGTGCTTTCGTCTAGCTGGTGGGTAAGTTGATCGGAGTAGGCCTCTGCTACCTACTGTGTTTGTAGCTTTTCGAAGTCGAGTTTCCGTATTGTGTTAGATCGCACCTTTGGTGCAACATTAAGACGAGTGCAAACCTTGGCTGCTACACGGTAATGAACCGAATCGATATTTGTTCCTCGGATCGATCGAACGTCTAATACACGGGATGAATGCCTTCCGTCTATCACAACATGGTCAATTTGATTTCTCGTTGCTTGATCAGGAGAAATCCAGGTGGACTTGGTATATCGAAATGCTTGAATATGGTGCTGCTAACTACCATGTTTTTTGCTGCCACGAAGTCAATCAACCTCATGTCGTTGTCTGATGTTTCTTCATGGAGGCTGAATTTTCCAACGGTGGTGACAAAAATATTTTTCCTTCCAATTTTCCCATTAAAATCTCCTAGCAGAATTTTAATGTCATGGCCAGGGCAGCGGTCATATGCTGTTTCTAGGCTCTCGTAAAATATATCTATGGTCTGCTCATCTTTGTCTGTGGTCGGAGCATGGGCGCAAATAAGACTGATGTGTAAGAACTTCGCTTTTATACGGATTATAGCTATTCGCTCATCTACTGGAACGAATCTGGAGGCAAGGTCTTTTATTCTCCTGTTAACCATAAATCCGCAGCCAGAATCATGTCTCGTTTCATGGTAGCTATAATACAGGGCGTAATCGTTTGATTTACATCCGCCAAAGCGAAAACTGCTCCAAAGCGAAAGGTGCGCACATTCCAAGTGCAGATTCACAGATTGTGGTCATTTATACGTTTGCGGTGGTCGTCAACATTAGGGGGGTTTGGTTTTCTTTTCCTTTGTTTTTTCATAGTAGCAGGGGTTTCCCGAGTATGGACCACTAACCCGATGCCTTAACCCATTTTTTATAGTTCTTATGGGTGAACTCGCGACGCATGTTAGCTCACTATTGAAAAAATATTCTTTAATAAATCCACGCCTTGTATGGTCCCTGAAAAAATATTCTTTAACAAATCCACGCCTTGTATGGTCCCTGAAAAAATATTCTTTAATAAATCCACGCCTTGTATGGTCCCTGAAAAAATATTCTTTAATAAATCCACGCCTTGGATGGTCCCTGAAAAAATATTCTTTAACAAATCCACGCCTTGTATGGTCCCTGAAAAAATATTCTTTAATAAATCCACGCCTTGGATGGTCCCTGAAAAAATATTCTTTAATAAATCCACGCCTTGGATGGTCCCTGAAAAAATATTCTTTAATAAATCCACGCCTCTTATGGTACCTGAAAAATATTCTTTAATAAATCCACGCCTCTTATGGTCCCTGAAAAAATATTCTTTAATAAATCCACGCCTTGGATGGTCCGTGAAAAAATATTCTTTAATAAATCCACGCCTTGGATGGTCCCTGAAAAAATATTCTTTAATAAATCCACGCCTTGGATGGTCCCTGAAAAAATATTCTTTAATAAATCCACGCCTTGGATGGTCCCTGAAAAAATATTCTTTAATAAATCCACGCCTTGGATGGTCCCTGAAAAAATATTCTTTAATAAATCCACGCCTTGGATGGTCCCTGAAAAAATATTCTTTAATAAATCCACGCCTTGGATGGTCCCTGAAAAAAAATTCTTTAATAAATCCACGCCTTGGATGGTCCCTGAAAAAATATTCTTTAATAAATCCACGCCTTGGATGGTCCCTGAAAAAATTTTCTTTAATAAATCCACGCCTTGGATGGTCCCTGAAAAAATATTCTTTAATAAATCCACGCCTTGGATGGTCCCTGAAAAAATATTCTTTAATAAATCCACGCCTTGGATGGTCCCTGAAAAAATATTCTTTAATAAATCCACGCCTTGGATGGTCCCTGAAAAAATATTCTTTAATAAATCCACGCCTGAAAAAATATTCTTTAATAAATCCACGCCTTGGATGGTCCCTGAAAAAATATTCTTTAATAAATCCACGCCTTGGATGGTACCTGAAAAAATATTCTTTAATAAATCCACGCCTTGGATGGTCCCTGAAAAAATATTCTTTAATAAATCCACGCCTTGGATGGTCCCTGAAAAAATATTCTTTAATAAATCCACGCCTTGGATGGTCCCTGAAAAATATTCTTAAACAAATCCACATCTTGAATGGTTCCCTAAAGGAATATTCATTCAAAAATCCACGCCATTGGTTTCTTGGTCCCCAATTATTCCACTGTATATTCCCCCTAAAATATATATTTATATCTGCATGTGCAATCATGCAGAGAAGACATTCTATGGTGGAATATGAAATCAAATGTTGGTGATGATGTTGGTTGGGGTCAAACTACAAATGATTCTACAGTTTTTATTAAAAATCTTGGTGTTTTTGCCATTGCTTCATTTTAAGCTTACGTTGCAGCTATGGCCAGTTGGCCAGTCGGTCATTGTCTTCAGTTCCCTTGGGTGTGTGTGCGGAATACTGAATGGATTTTTACCAATTTCCTCTTTATTGTTTCTTGTCGTTTCACACTGGTAATAGCATTTGATGAATGTGTTTTGAAATGAATGTGAAAATTGAAAAGAGAAATACGTCGAAAAGCAACAGCAACAATGTGCATGTTTTGTTGTTCCTGTTGTTGTTGCAGGTTTTAAACGAAACGAAAAATAAAAAATCCCTTTAACAAATCCCAATTGTTAATCGAATTTTAAACAAGAAACCATAAATGAATGAAAAAATTCGACAAAAAAAAAAAACTAAAACGAAATGTAATAAACAATTTTTTCGAAGGAGTAAAACAAAATTGAAATATTGAATGACTGAATGCTTGTCATTGCTGTTGAATGACTTCATACTTGAGTATCGAATATTGTGAGTTTTAGTTTGTCATAACCTGAAAAGTTAATAAAGTAGAGGGAAATGGAGGTTAATTGAAAAATCTACCGAGGAATGATGAACACAAAAATTTAGAAAATAATGGGTTCAGTAAAAGAAGGAGGGAAAGGATCAGGAATATTTTGGAGCTTCATACTCACAAATTTTTTTTTTAATTATAATGAAGTTAGTATTATAACTCACATTTTTAATAGCCAACTCATTCCGATATGTATTTCATTTATAATTAAATATTGCCATTGTCATTTCCATGTATATATTTGTTTTGAATATTTCAAACCGAACAACCAAATCACATTGCCGCATATCGATTTTCCCATCAAATCATGTTTTGGGAATATTGGCTCGTGTGGTAAATTAAAATTCGAGCGAAAAAGTGTATTTCCTGTGAGCAACACTAATTTTCCAAAATTAAATGCCGATAACAAAATGTTATATTTCAGCTGCATGAAAAATCCATTTCGAATTCATGTAGAGGCGGCAAACAAATCAATTTCTGTTTTAGTTAATTTTTGTCTGTAGTTGATGTCAAAATGAAATCCATGACATTATTTAATGCCATAGAAAGAGGGTGGGGTAAAAAGTCGGGGAAAACTGCACTTCTCTGTGACTTCTAAAAATATTTTCTAAGGATACTTCTTCTTCTATGCCTTGAAAAAACTATTCTTGAAAAAGACACGCCACTTTTAGACCCTTGAAAAATATTCTTTAAAAAATCCATGCCTCTTCTATGCCTTTAAAAAATATTCTTTATAAAATCCACACCTATTCTATAACTTGAAATACCAGTAAGGAAAGTAGTAAAGTCCGACTTTATATGAGCCGACTATATGATACCCTTCACCACTTTGGGTATATTGTATATATATATATATATATATATATGTATCTATACAATTGCATGTCAATGTTCCCTCGATGGAGCTCACTCATGCCTTTCTGCAACCTATGCTAAATTTAATTTCATTCGGGCAGATTTAGAGTCGTCTGCGTACCATGGGACAAATTTATGGAAAACGATTTATAGCAAAATTAATACACGCTATTCAAGTCTCAATCGAAATCCCCGAAACGTACCACACATCATTCTAAACTCAATTCAGTACGTTATGCCAAATTTCGTGCAAATCGAAGCATTTATAGGGTGCACCTTTTACACGAATCTTAACCGTTCTAGAATTAATTCAGTACGCTATGACAAATATCATGTAAGTCGAAAGTTATATATTGACTTTGGTGCACCATTTACCTTAAATCGGACGAAAATATATATGCGAGCTTTATCTAATTCTGATCCGATTTTCACGAAACTTGACACACATCATTCTAGGCCTAATTCATTACGCTGTGCCAAATTTCGTGCAAATCGAAAGATATAGGGACCTTGGTGCACCATTTACATTAAATCGGACGAAAATATATATGGGAGCTATATCTAAATCGGAACCGATTTTCGGCAAACTTAACACACATCATTCTAGACCTAATTCAGTACACTATGCCAAATTTCGTGCAAATCGAAAGCTATATAGGGACTTTGGTGCACCATTTACATTAAATCAGACGAAAATATATATGGGAGCTATATTTAAATCTGGACCGATTTTCGGCAAAATTAACACACATCATTCAAGACCCAAATCATTAGGCTGTGCCAAATTTCGTGCAAATCGAAACATATATAGGGCCTTTGTTGCACCATTTACATTAAATGGGACGAAAATATATATGGGAGCTATATCTAAATCTGAACCGATTTTTCCCAATTTCAATAGGGTTCGTCATTGGGCCAAATAAGTGACCTATGCCGAATTTCATCCAATGCGGATCATAGATGCGACCTGTACTTTGCTTACAATTTAACATCGACAGACGGACGGACGGACTGACATGCATAAATCGACTTAGAAAGTGATTCTATGCATATTATCAAAAGGAACCATGTGCCTATCTCGGTTCCTTTTGCCTGTTACTAAAATATACACAAATACATAATACCCTGTACCACAGTGTGGTGAAGGGTATAAAAATCGAAAAAAATCTTGTATGCTTTGAAAAAACATTATTTAAACCAGTGAGCGGAGCAGTATAGTCGGGCGGGGCCGACCATATGATATCCACACAACTTCCACAGAGCTGTATGTTTCTGCAGGATCCATATTCCGAGCTTGGGTAATATTTCGCTATATTTGCACCCTCTTGACTGATTATAAGTCAACAGATCCACTTTCTAACCCTGTCGTACTTTCCAATTCTCGATTAACAGAGGTGAATAATTAAGCCACTTTAGGTTTTGGTTCATTTGACCATCGGAATATTTAATAATGGCCTTTGGAGGTACCAGAAAAATTGACACAAATAATGGCACCCTGAAAAATTGACACAAATAATTGTACCCACTATATAGCATCCCAACATCAATGAAAATTATAGGCGTCGTCCTTGACCATAACCGGAACTTCATGCAAAATTTCAAAGCGATCAGCGCTATATTTCCGCCCTCTAGTGAGGTAATTGTAATACTAAACAATATTGTAACACATAGAAACTTTTAAATATTTAATTATACACCGATGTAATTGGTACCATTTTAAAGGTCAAGCACTTTTCTTGGATATACTATCAACTCTTCGGGTCTATTGTCTTCAGGTATAAATATATACGTCCCAGAATACCAATTTTGCCATTTTTCACACAAAAGTCTGGGTCCATTTGACCCGCTAAAACTGACCGATCTCCATAAAAAATTTCACGATGTTCGAGCCATAATTGCGGCCTCTGGAGCGACCAGAAAAACCGACAAAAATAAAGTTTTTGGTGCATTTCATCCCCTAAATATTAATCGATCTTTTCCAAAAAACATGCAAATTTTCGTAAGAAGTTGGTCCATAACTGGTGGGTCTAGGACCAATATTTCGCGGCGTTACAAACTTTTGGGGCTGCACAAAGCTATAATACCCTGACAACATAGTTGTGTAGGGTATAAAAATCCAAAAACACTTGTATGCCTTGAAAAAACATTCTTTAAAAAATGCAACAAAAAACTTGTATGCCTTAAAAAAACATTCTTTAAAAAATCTTGTATGCCTTGAAAAACATTCTTTAAAAAATCTTGTATGCCTTGAAAAAACATCCTTTAAAAAATCTTGTATGCCTTGAAAAAACATCCTTTAAAAAATCTTGTATGCCTTGAAAAAATATTCTTTAAAAAAATCCACGCCTCTTGTTGACCCTTGAAAAAATATTCTTTAAAAAAATCCACGCCTCTTGTTGACCCTTGAAAAAATATTCTTTAAAAAAATCCACGCCTCTTGTTGACCCTTGAAAAAATATTCTTTAAAAAAATCCACGCCTCTTGTTGACCCTTGAAAAAATATTCTTTAAAAAATCCACGCCTCTTGTGGACCCTTGAAAAAATATTCTTTAAAAAAATCCACGCCTCTTGTGAACCCTTGAAAAAATATTCTTTAAAAAAATCCACTCCTCTTGTGGACCCTTGACACAATATTCTTTAAAAAAATCAACGCCTCTTGTGGACCCTTGAAAAAATATTCTTTAAAAAAATCCAGGCCCTTGTGGACCCTTGAAAAAATATTTTTTAAAAAAATCCACGCCTCTTGTGGACCCTTGAAAAAATATTCTTTAAAAAAATCCACGTCTAGACCCTTGAAGAAATATTCTTTAAAAAATCCACGCCGCTTTTAGACCCTTGACTAAATATTCTTTAAAACATCTACGCCTTTCGTCCTGCTAGTCCTTGACTAAATATTCTTTAAAAAATCCACGCCTCTTTTAGACCCTTGACTAAATATTCTTTAAAAAATCCACGCCTCTTTTAGACCCTTGACTAAATATTCTTTAA
>NW_026889339.1:0-12635 GCF_032173495.1 Musca vetustissima
TCTTATGGATGTATTGCCAACTTCTGCGGTCCAACTCCGCCATAAAATGAAAATGTTGTAATTGTTCATACAAAAGTCTGGGTCCATTTGATCCGCTAATTATTGACTGATTATCATAAAAACAGACCTACTTGTTCCTTGGCCAAATCCCTGTGGTCTGTACAATGTTTGCAAATTATAATGGATAAACGGACCGATACACATGTCTAGAGGGACTCAGCTAGTCGAGGTATGTCGATAGGTATACTAAAAAGGTGGGTCTAGGAAGAATATTTTGGGCCTTACAAACACTTGGTTATATTTTTTTAATTTTTAAGGGAACACTCGGTGTCCGCCCAAGGACGAATCCTATTGAAATTCGGCAGGTATTTTGAGTAAATTCTCAGATTGGAGGGGTTACGAGAAAATGTTGACCTACACCGATAAATGTTTCCATGTATATATGTTGTACACATTGAGAACTCTTTGTGCCAAATTACAGTCAATTTGATTGCAAAATGTGGATAATAGATACAATTTACCCTAAATCGGGAGGTACGGCTACATGGGGACTATATCAGAAAATGTTCCCAGACACCTTAGTTTTCATAAAAGCAGTTGTTTTGATATAAAAACCAGTGAGCGAAGCAGTATAGTCGGACGGGGCCGACCATACGATACCCTACACAACTACCACGGAAATCAAACTTTCTGCGGATGTTTATTCCGAGCCTGGGCAATATTTCGTGATATTTGCAACAGCACCTCTTCCTCACACTGACATATTTTCCAAATATTACGAGTATTCAGTACAGCTATTGTCCAGATTCCTTTCACCGTGGGTTGTGTTGTGGTGTTCGGCTTTCATTTGTGGTCTATAGATCGACTCGAAAATAACACAGTTAACACAGTTTTCGGTCCACTTCATTCCAAAATGGTTATTTGATCATCACTGAAAATTATAGGCGTTGTCCTTTGCCATAACTGGAACCTAATGGAACATTTCAAAGCGATCAGTACTATAGTTCCGCTCTCTAGAGTGATAATGGGTTACTAAATAATATATGAATACGGAGATACTTTTAAATATTTAGGTGTAACTCCCACATAAAGGTCAACCACTCCTCTTGGATATAATATAAACTTCTCGGGTCTATGTCCTTCAGGGGTAAATATATACGCTATAGAATACAAATTTTGTAATTTTTCACACAAAAGTCAGGGTCCATTTGACCCGCTAAATATTGACATGCTTATTCTTTGGCCCGATCCCCTTCTCCATGCAAAATTTCACGATGTTCGGGCCATTATTGCGGCCTCTGGAGCGACCAGAAAAAACGACAAAAATTTAGTATTTGGTCCATTTCATCCCCTAAATATTAACCGATCCTTCCCAAAAACAATAGGGGCCTTCATTGGCCAGAACCCATCCTACATTCAAAATTTCCCATCCTACATGCAAGATTGGTCCATAACTGTGGCCTGTATCGTGTTTACAGATGGACGGACGGACACAGATCTCTAGATCGACTCAACTAGTCGAGATATGACGATCGGTATACTTGAAGGTGGGTCTAGGACCAATATTTCGTGGCGTTACAAACTTTTGGGGCTGCACTATGCTATAATACCCTGACAACATAGTTGTGTAGGGTATAAATATGTGAGCCAAATTTTGGCAACCTACGTCAAGTCGTTCAGCAGTAAAAATAGTTATTACCCAATATTTAAGTAAATACTGGAAATCGATAAGACTACCCAGAATACTACTGTATATTGAGTAGTGTAGTTTATCCTATAGTCGGCCTCGTCCGACTTTTGGCCTTTCCTTACTAGTTTTATATAAAATCAAGTAAAAGGGTCGTTAAGTTCGACCAGAACTGGGAGAGCATATTATACTCTTCACCATGTAATGGTCATTCAAAATCGATCGGGACCTGTGAATAGGAAACAATGGCATTGTACATTGTCTGTCATGCCCTGAGAAAATGTATATCACAGGTTTTCAGGTTGTATAAACTTCAACACATCGAAAATTAAGCGATATCTTGATGGATAAGTTTTTTATTCGCCAGGAACCTGGAATGCCCAATTACTACATTTTGACAGGAAAATGCGGCTAAAACATTCAAAACACATAAAACGAGTCGGGACCATTATCTTGTAGAATATGTCAATACTTGGACATGGTATGTTAAATGACAGTCAAATACGTTTTAATATACTGTCAAAAGCTTTCAAAATATCAAAAAAGGTAGCCTTCCTATAACGAGGCTAACCCAAACATGGACCGATATATCAATTTCAAAGGACAGATATGAGAAATCGACAAAGATTTCTATTCTGATGAATAATATATACTTTAAGGGACCTCTGACAAATATTCTGTAGTATTACAAACGGACTGACAAATTTAATATAGACATAACCTCATATGGGAGGATATAAACAAAAACAAAACTGAAATTATTGACCATATACAGTGAACTCTCGATAATGTGAATAACAAATTTAGTGAACTCGTTATTGTCGGTATAGTGAATATTTGCGAATTTATTCACATGTTCGAATCGACCAGCTTATTTACCGCCAAGTCCCCGATTTTTTCAATACTTTAATGCCAGTTGGAGTGCTCACATTATCGAGAGTTCACTGTACATATTTCTTAGCGGAACGACTTCTTATCTAAATATCAATAATATAAATTTTTATTGAGCCACTTCACTTTCATAAACAATAAGAACCGATAATAAATGTTCGTATATCTGACTACATTTGCCGAATCGAATCGAAAATCTGTTTTGAATGGGGTTTCTATTATCAGAGTAATTACGGTTTATCACCGGTGTCCAGTTTTTGAGGAAGTATTGCCAATTCGTTAATAAATTTGTTTTTCTTGTATTGTTGGGGGTGATTTGAATAAACAAAATTCAAATGTTGATAAGATACTAAGCAGTCACAGACAATGATTCATTTGGCCAAAGCACTTTTAAGGTTTGAGAATTCCAAAAAATTTAAACAAAATACTTTCTGAAAACAAAAATCGATGAATAATTGCAACGCATTATTAATCGTGCAATTGAAATAGATTAGGATTAATAAGAAATATTGACTCAAAATCAATTCCAACAAAATTTATAAATATCTGTATTGAAATTCGCAAATAATGCAGTCAGATAAGAAATTGACCATAATCATTATACCCTACCTACTATACCTACCCTACTATACCCTACACAACTATGTTGTCAGGGTATTATAGCTTTGTGCAGCCCCAAAAGTTTGTAACGCCGCGAAATATTGGTCCTAGACCCACCTTTAAGTATACCGATCGTCATATCTCGACTAGCTGAGTCGATCTAGACATGTGTGTCCGTCCGTCCTTCCGTCTGTCCATTATAATTTGTAAACACGAAACAGGCCACAGTTATGGACCAATTTTCACGAAATTTTGCATTTAGGATGGGTTCTGGCCAATGAAGACCCCTATTGTTTTTGGGAAAGATCGGTTAATATTTAGGGGATGAAATGGACCAAATACTAATTTTTTTCGGATTTTCTGGTCGCTCCAGAGGCCGTAATAATGGCCCGATTTTCTTGAAATTTTGCATGGAGAAGGGGATCGGGCCAAAGAATAAGCATGCCTGTTTTGATAAAGATCGGTCAATATTTAGCGGGTCAAATGGACCCTGAATTTTGTGTGAAAAAGTACAAAATTTGTATTCTATAGCATATATATTTACCACTGAAGGACATAGACCCGAGAAGTTGATATTATATACAAGAGGAGTGGTTGACCTTTAAATTAAGACCAATTATATTGTTGTATGTGATCGGATGTGGGAGTTACAAGTAAATATTTACAGGTATCTCCGTATTCGTATATTATTTAGTAACCCGTTATCACTCTAGAGAGCGGAACTATAACGGCGATCGCTTTGAAATGTTCCATGAGGTTCCGGGTATGGTCAAGAACAACGCCTATTATTTTCAGTTATGATCTGATAATAATTTTGGAATGAAGTGGACCGAAAACTTAATTTTTTGTGTTATTTTCGAGTCGATCTATAGACCACAAATGAAAGCCGAACATCACAATGCAACCTACGGTGAAGGGAATCTGGACAATAGCTGTATAGAATACTCGTAATATTCGGAAAATATGTCAGTTTGAAGAAGAGGTGCTGTTTACCTCTAATCGGGCAAGAGGGTGCAAATATCACGAAATATTGTCCAGGCTCGGAATAAACATCCGCAGAAAATTTGAGTTCCGTGGTAGTTGTGTAGGGTATCGTATGGTCGGCCCCGTCCGACTATACTGCTCTGCTCACTGGTTTTATTATGATTTTATATGCCAAACATTTTGTTTTACTGTACAATCGCAAAAAAAGTATCCAATCAGACTGTTTGGCGAAATGAAGACCATAAAATAATTGTTTAGAGAGGAAATTGAGGCCGATATATAATTTGTTTTTAAATGAGTAACACGTGCCATTTCTCATGTTTTGTATTTAGTTTTTTTTTTTTGTGGGACGTTCATAACATGTTTATACCCTCCAGAAACGAGATAGGCCAAGGGTTACTTTTGAGAATATGCATAGAATCACTTTCTGAGACGATGTATGCATGTCCGTCCGTCCGTCTGTTGATGTTAAATTGTAAACAAAGTACAGGTCGCATTTATAATCCGATTTGTATGAAATTTTGTATCTATTGAAATGTGTAAAAATCGGTTCAGATTTAGATATAGCTCCTATATACATTTTCGACCGATTTTATGTAAATTGTGTACCAAAGTCCCTATATATCTTCCGATTTGCACGAAATTTGGCACAGCGTACTGAATTAAGTCTAGAATGATGTGTGCTAAGTTTCGTGAAAATCGGTTTAGATTTAGATATAGCTCTCATATATATGTTTACCCGATTTTAAGTAGGAACCAAAATATGGGCATAAGGAACAAAACCTGCCGAAATTAGTATAATCTAACATGTGACAAGATTCGTTGAAATCGGTTCATATTTGGATATAGCTTTCATATCTATATTTATCCGATTTTAAGTAAATGATATGAAATTTTGCACAACGTTATCTATATATATAAAAGAGCTTAGTGTTAAGTGAGTGAGTGATTGACTGGCAGATCATCGCCCAGACGAAACGGCTAAAGCTAGAAGCTTGAAATTTTGAGTGTAGTTTTTGTTGGTGTGTAGGCGTGAGATAAGGCTGGGTTTTCAGAGATTCGTACTAGAAGGGTACGAAAAGTACTAAAATGTACCAAATATGCTACTCTTTGTATTAGGCGAACGGGAAGAGCTAGAATTCTGAAATTTGGAATGTGGGTCACTGATGGAAAGTTAGAAAGATGTAGAAAAGGGTTTTTGGAAATTCGACCTATAAGTGTACTAAAAGTACTAAATTTAGTTCTAATTCTACATATATTGAACATTTGTAGCTAAAATCTTGAAATTTTATATAGAATACAGGTTGGGAAGTGGTGTTGATGTATAGAAATGGTTTAAGATTTTCGTACTTATGTTTTTTAAAAAGTACTAAATGGTACTAAATTTGGTAATATTTGCATTTAGTTGAGTGTATATAGATGGAATCCTGAAAATCGGAATTAGGACTACTGTTTGAATACAGGATTGAGGTAGCTTTAAAAATCGTACCTTTGTGTACGAAAAGTACTTAATGGTACTAAATTTGGTGCAAGTTGGATTTCGGTTCACATATAGAGCTGGAGTCTTGAAATTGGGAATTAAAATGGCAGTTGCAGTGTAGAATTGAGGTAGTTTTGGAAATTCGCACTTATTGGTACGAAAAGTACTAAATCGTACTAAATATAGTACAATTTGGATTTTGCTTAAACGGATGAGCTTAAAACCTGAAATTTGGATTTCTGATTACTGTTGAAGATTGAGCTATAGAGACATCTGTGGAAATTCTTATTTGTGTGTACGAAAAGTACTAAACGGCACTAGAAATGGTACAATATGAACGGAGAGAGCTGGAAACCTAAAATTTGGAATAATGATTGCTCTTAGAATATAGAATTAAGGTATGGAAGCATAGTACGTATGTGTATATATATTTGGTACAACTTTATTAAGTGACAGTATTGGAATTTCGTACTTTTGGATACGAGAAGCACTAAATGGTACTAAATAGGGTACAATTCGTTTTGTGAGCGGGAACCCTAAAATTTGGAATCAAAATTAAGGGTGGAGTGGAGGATTGAGATATGGAGGTAGTTTTGAAAATGCATGATTATGTGTACTAAATGGTACTAAGTTTATTCAGATTGAGATAAAAAACTTATATTTGAAAATAAAATTGCTGTTAGAGTACAGGATTGACGCAGTGTTGACAATTCAAACTTAAAGTACGAAAAGTACTAAATATGCTATAATTTGGATTTATGTGAACGGATAGGGATGGGATTCTGAAATTTATGTTGGAGTGTGGTGAACGGATAGAGCTGGAATCCTTAAATGTGGACTAAAGGTTATTATTGGAGAACATGACTTGGGTAGTTTTGGAAATTCGTACTTATGGGTACGAAAAGCACAAAATTTGGTACAAATTGGACATTGGTGAACGGGTAGAATTCGAATCCCGAAAGTTACAACTTAGGTTACTGTGGGAGTGTAGATTTGATAATGTTTGGAATATGGGTACGAAAAGTACAGAATGGTACCAAATCTGGTACAATTTGGTTTTTGATGAATAGACAGAGCTGGAATTCTTAAATTTGAAATAAGGATTGAAGTATATTTGGAAATTCGTATTTATGAGTACGAAAAGTACTAACTTTGGACTTTGGTGGAATTAAGATTACTGTTGGAGAGTAAGATTGATGTAGTTTTAGAAATTCTATATATTTGGAACCATTGATGGTACTATATTTGGAACGATTTGGATTTGGTTGTATCCTGCGATTTAGAATTTAGATAACTGTTGAAGTGCAGTACATAGCTATAGAGATAACTATGGAAACACGAATTGATTTGTACGAATAGTAAATAGAATAGCAAATGCACTAAATTTCGATTTCGGCAACGGAATCACATTATATGCGTAGAATCACATTCTATGTCGATTTATGCATTGTAAACAAAGTACAGGTCGCATTTATGATCCGAATTGGATGAAATTTGGCATACGTCAAATATTTGGCTCAAGGACGAACCCTATTGAAATTGGGGAAAATCTGTTCAAATTTAGATATAGTTCCATATATATTTTAGTCTGATTTTAGGTAAATAGTGCACCAAACTTCGATTTACACGAAATTAGTCACAATTAGGCTGAATTACGTCTAGAACGATGTGTGCTAAACATCGTGAAAATCGGTTCCGATTTAGATATAGCTCCCATATATAACTTTGTCCCATTTAATGTAAATGGTGTACCAAAGTCCCTATATATCTTTCGACTTGCACGAAATTTTGCATGGGGTACTTTACTACTTTCCTTACTGGTTTTAATCTGTTTAATGGAAGTAAGAGAGATTTCGGAAAATAGTGCTTATGTGTATGAAAAGTACTAAATCGCAAACTATAGTACAACAAATTTATATTATTTACGATACCATATGAAATATTTTTTGTATTCCCTTTCCGCATACGAAGTAGCGGGCACTTTGCTAGTTTCTGATATTTGTTTTAAATTGATTTACATAATTTTGTCCCATTGTAATAAACGAATGACATGCTTATGGATTGATCTAAGTCAGTTCACATTTAGATAAAGGTCACATATTTTAGTTCATCCAATTTCATGTTAATGACCCTTCTGTTGGGATCGTTTAACACGTTGACGGACAGTTGCGTCTATAGCCGTCAAGTTCATGTTCACTATGTGACATGATGGCTGTAGCAGCACAAATGTGCATTTACCAGCGTACAAGTAGAAGCCTAGTGTCATGTTTTCGAATTTCACTTGTTTCTGCTGTCCGTCAACGTGTTAATATACCCATAGTGGTGAAGGTGGTGGTATCTTATAGTCGGACCCGTCCGACTTTACTACTTTCCTTACTAGTTCAAATATAAATTATAGGGAAGAGGGGGCACGTTGTGATGTTCGGCTTTTAATTGTGGCCTACAGAGCGACTTGAAAACACATACACGAAAATTAAGTTTTCGATACATTTCATCTTCTAAATATCAATCGATCTTTTCGATCTCCACCTTATGGTGAAGAATTCTTTTATTTACATTTCGTAGCTCGGAATTGGTATTCATTTGGTATTCACTGGTTAACAAATTTTAGCTGTTGGAATAAGTTTATGATGCGAAAAATAAAACCTATGGCCTATATCGAGGGACTATTTTCATTTCGGTGGCAAAATTGTGTCATACAGAGCACCGGAAATCATAGAATTAATGTTGAAAGCCTCTCCATTCTCTAAGTGCCATTGTTTGGTACAACTTATGGTCCGGTAGAATAAAATTCCTTTCCGGATCTTTTTATTCCTCGAAGAGATTATCACTATGGGACCGCGATCTTGTGTTTTATTGGGGGCATGTGAATGATAACACCTCAGCGTCGACAATAAAAAAAAAAAACAGTGAGCGGAGCAGTATAGTCGGACGGGGTCGACCATACGATACCCTACACAACTACCACGGAACTCGGATGTTTATTCCGAGTCTGGACAATATTTCGTGATATTTGCCCCGACTTGCCCGATTAGAGGTCAAAAGCACATCTTCCTTAATTTTCCCCATATTACAAATATTTCCTACAGCCCGTCTAATTATTGTCCAGATTCCCTTCACGGCGGGTTGAGTTGTGATGTTCGGCTTATATTCGGCTAGGAAACACACAAAGAAATTAAGTTTTCAGTCCACTCCATCCCAAAAATTTATTCTGATCATCACCGAAAATTATAGGCGTTGTCCTTGATAATTGGAACTTCATGGACAATTTAAAAGCGATCAGCGCTATATTTCCGCCCTCTAATGTGGTAATGGGTTACTAAATAATATCTGAATACGTAAGCACCTGTAAACAGTTAAGTGTAACTCCCACATACGAATAGATACATCCATATATTTGGTATCAATTTAAAGGTCAACCACTCCTCTTGGATATACTGTCAATTTATCGGGTCTATATCCTTCAGGAGTAAATATATAAGCCATAGAATTCAAATTTTGTAATTTTTCACATAAAAGTCAGAGTCCATTTGACCCGCTAAATAATGCTCAATCTTTATCAAAGCAGACATGCTTATTCTTTGGCCCGATCCCCTTCTCTATGTAAAATTTCCCGATGTTCGGACCATAATTGCGGCCTCTGCAGCGACCAGAAAAACCGAGAAAAATTGAGTATTTGGTCCATTTCATACCCTAAATATTAACCGATCTTTACCAAAAACAATAGGGGTCTTTATTGACCAGAACCCATCCTACATGCAAAATATCGTGAAGATTGGTCCATAACTGAGGCCTATATGTGTTTTAATATTATAATGGACAGACGGACGGACGGACACACATGTCTAGATCGACTCAGCTAGTCGAGATATGACGATCGGTATACTTAATGGTGGGTCTAGGACCAATATTTCGCGGTGTTACAAACTCTTGGGGCTGCACAAAGCTATAATACCCTGACAACATAGTTTTGTAGGGTATAATAATTAGTGAAGTAATCGATTATTTTTGGCAGCCAATTTCCAATAAATATTATTTTTCCTTATTAAATAAAAAAATCCTATTTTTATAAAACATCCGGACATAGGCACATACATTAACCGAAGTGGCTGTGTTTTGACATTCTGAGAACTTAGTGGGAAATTCTTCTTTTCAGAAGAGTTTTCAAAGTCTCCGTAAAAGGTATTTGCAATTATAAACCTAAGTAGATAAAAATGATCCTTCCGGGTTAAGATAGCCTAACCAACAATTCTTCGCAGATAAATTGCAATACCATGCTTTGAGTTGGACGCCAAATAAAGGTCACGGCCTATAGTAGGTATTTTGTTGAAGTGATAGTAATTGGTCATTCTGGGCTGTTGAATCTGAAAAAACAATGTTCGTAGAATATTGCCAATATACGGCATAAAATGACCCTAAACGACCAGATACAGCCGTCAAAATTCTCTGTAGTTTAAGAATTCCAACATTGGTATAATCAGTCGCATAAACAAAAACAAATGTATTTAGTAATGTTGAAAGTGTGTGTATCGCACTTATATTCTTATATAATATATATATATATATATATATATATGAGTAACCCCGTCATTTTTATCAGCTAATAACCTATATACAGTAGCATCATTATCCACAAAATTTTGCTATTTCATCATTTAACTAGACCCATTAATGATGACGACGTTCAAAGGCAAAATGCCGCTCCAGTGTGGACTTTTGTCCACCTATTTGCTCTGCAATAAACCAAACGATATAAAAACCAGACATATTTATCAGTTAATTGTTGTTACGCACGCGCCCACTAGTGACCAGTGTTATCACATTATTGGTTTTACTACAAAGCGTCAAAAAATAAATTATCGAAATATCTGGTAATACTATACAATATCAGACTAGGAGTCCAACAAATATCAGGTCATCCAGAAGGCTGTATCTACATTTTCTGCCTGCTATGGGGCTTTTTGAACGGCCGAGAATATCGCTGCCGTACGAGCCAGTGTTGAGAGGTCCCCAAGAACATCCCAAAAACGCCGTTCTCAGCAGTTGGGCATAGCTCGGTCCACTTTACAACGGATTATTCGCATTGATTTGCATTTGTTCCCGTACATAATTTAATTGACGCAAAGAATGTTGCCTGCGGAAAAGCCTCGTCGATTGGAATGGGCCCAAAGAGTCATCGAAATGGCCGAAGATGACGAGCAATTTTGGAACAAAATTATCATGTCCGATCAAGCCCATTTGACATTGAATGAGACCGTAAATAAGAAAAATTGCCGTTTTTACGCCACTGAAAATCCTCAGGAGATTCAAGAAGTGCCTCTTCATGACGAAAAAGTCACAGTTTGGTGCGGCGTTAGTGCGAAAACGGTCATTGGGCGGTTTTTCTTCCATAATGAAAATGGTCATGCTGTTACCATCAATCAGGAGCGTTATCGCGACATGATGACCAATTTTGTGATGCCAATTATTCGTCGAAAGCGTAGGAGGCAGTTCTGGTTTCAACAAGACGGCGCTCCACCGAACACAAGTCGCATAACAATCGATTTTCTGAAGAATTTGTTTCCGGGCCGTTTGATGTCGACAAGTGGTGATTTGGACAGGCCACCGCGTTCGCCCGATATGACGCCGCCTGACTTCTTCTTGTGGGGATATTTGAACTCAAAGGTTTACGTTAACAAGCCAAGGACCGTAGAAGAGATCAAGGACAACATTCGTGAAGAAATAGCCGCTATTCCGGCCGAAATGTTGGCAAAAACGATGGAAAATGCAGCAAAAAGGTCACAATACGTCATCAACGCCAGAGGCGGCCATTTGAGAGATATCATATTCAAAAATTGATGTAAATTTGTATACCCTACACAACTATGTTGTCAGGGTATTATAGCTTTGTGCAGCCCCAAAAGTTTGTAACGCCGCGAAATATTGGTCCTAGACCCACCTTTAAGTATACTGATCGTCATATTTCGACTAGCTGAGTCGATCTAGACATGTGTGTCCGTCCGTCCGTCTGTCCATTATAATATGTAAACACGATACAAGCCACAGTTATGGACCAATCTTCACGAAATTTTGCATGTAGGTTGGGTTCTGGCCAATGAAGACCCCTATTGTTTTTGGGAAAGATCGGTTAATATTTAGGGGATGAAATGGACCAAATACTAAATTTTTGTCGGTTTTTCTAGTCGCTCCAGAGGCCGCATTAATGGGGGATCGGGCCAAAGAATAAGCATGCCTGTTTTCATAAAGATCGGTAAATATTTAGCGGGTCAAATGGAGCCTGACTTTTGTGTGAAAAATGACAAAATTTGTATTCTATAACGTATATATTTACCCCTGAAGGACATAGACCCGAGAAGTTTATATTATATCCAAGAGGAGTTGTTGACAGTTAAATTAATACCAATTTTATTGTTGCATGTGCTCGGATGTGGGAGTTACACCTAAATATTTACAGGTATCTCCGTATTCGTATATTAGTTAGAAACCCATTATCACTGTAGAGAGCGGAATTGTAGCGCTGATAGCTTTAAAATGTTCCATGAAGTTCCAGTTATGGTCAAGAACAACGCCTATAATTTTCGGTGATGATCAGATAATAATTTTGGAATGAAGTGGACTGAAAACTTAATTTGTTGTGTTATTTTCGAGTCGATCTATAGACCACAAATGAAAGCCGAACATCACAACACAACCCCCGGTGTAGGGAATCTGGACAATAGCTGTACTGAATACTCGTAATATTCGGAAAATATATCAGTGTGAGGAAGAGGTGCTGATTATCTCTAATCGGACAAGAGGGTGCAAATATCACGAAATATTGCCCGGGCTCGGAATAAACATCCGCAGAAAATTTGAGTTCCGTGGTAGTTGTGTAGGGTATCGCATGCCACTGCTCCGCTACTGTTATTTTTCTTATCTAAAATATAAAGGAAAGTAGTTGGACGGGGCCGACATGAACAGGCAACTGAACGAAGTAAAATACAGTACAAAAAA
>NW_026889340.1:0-12573 GCF_032173495.1 Musca vetustissima
GGAGCGAATATATTTAGTCCTGATGATGATTGGTTTATATTCCGAGGAGCAAATTTATCACAATCTAAAGTGATCAAAGTTTTATTAAATGGGTTAGAAAGTGGAGCTGTTGACCTTTAATCGGTCAATCCACCTTCATTGCTCCGCTCACTGGTTTAAAGAATTTCTTAAGAACCATCTGATGGCGTGGATTTTTAAAGAACATAAGAAGGCGTCGATTTTTAAAGAACATAAGAAGGCGTAGATTTTTAAAGAATAGTTTTTCTCAGGACCATTTGATGACGTAAATTTGTTAAAGATTTTTTTTAAAGATTATTTTTTAAAGATCATCAAATGGCTTAGGTTATTTTTCAAGGGCCAACAGAATACATAGATTTTTAAGAAATATTTTTTAAGAATCATCGTAACAAGCTCTGTTTAAAAAATTCATTTCGGTCCTTCAGATATTTAAAAAAATATTTTTCTAGGTCCTTCAGTTAGGACCTTGTTTTGGTCTTTTATAATGGTAAAGAAATCGACGCCTTGTAATGTTTCCTTAAAGAAATCCACGCTCTTGTAATGGTCCTTTAAAAAATTCACAACTTGTAATGGTCTTTTAAAGAAATCCAAGCCTTGTAATGGTCCTTTAAAAAATCCACGCCTTGTAATGGTCCTTTAAAAAATCCACGCCTTGTAATGGTCCTTTAAAAAATCCACGCCTTGTAATGGTCCTTTAAAAAATTCACGACTTGTAATGGTCTTTTAAAGAAATCCACGCCTTGTAATGGTCCTTAAAAAAATCGACGCCTTGTAAAAGTCCTTTAAAAAATCGACGCTTGTAATGGTCCTTTAAAAAATCCACGCCTTGTAATGGTCCTTTAAAAAATCCACGCCTTGTAATGGTCCTTTAAAAAATCCACGCCTTGTAATGGTCCTTTAAAAAATCCACGCCTTGTAATGGTCCTTTAAAAAATCCACGCCTTGTAATGGTCCTTTAAAAAATCCACGCCTTGTAATGGTCCTTTAAAAAATCCACGCCTTGTAATGGTCCTTTAAAAAATCCACGCCTTGTAATGGTCCTTTAAAAAATCCACGCCTTGTAATGGTCCTTTAAAAAATCCACGCCTTGTAATGGTCCTTTAAAAAATCCACGCCTTGTAATGGTCCTTTAAAAAATCCACGCCTTGTAATGGTCCTTTAAAAAATCCACGCCTTGTAATGGTCCTTTAAAAAATCCACGCCTTGTAATGGTTCTTAAAAAAATCCACGCCTTGTAATGGTCCTTTAAAAAATCCACGCCTTGTAATGGTCCTTAAAAAATCCACGCCTTGTAATGGTCCTTAAAAAATCCACGCCTTGTAATGGTCCTTAAAAAAATCCACGCCTTGTAATGGTCCTTAAAAAATCCACGCCTTGTAATGGTCCTTAAAAAATCCACGCCTTGTAATGGTCCTTAAAAAAATCCACGCCTTGTAATGGTCCTTTAAAAATCCACGCCTTGTAATGGTCCTTTAAAAAATCAACGCCTTGTAATGGTCCTCTTTGAAAAATCCACGCCTTGTAATGGTCCTTTTTGATAAATCCACGCCTTGTAATGACCCTTTAAGAAATCCACGCATTGTACCAGCGATACCACCTCTCTGACAAGTTCAATGAGAAGTTCGTTGGTGCCTGACTTCGTAATTAACTAGGCATTTGAAGACGAGGATATTTAAAAAATATTTTCAATTTTTCATTTATTTTCCATATATTGATAATATTCTGAGGATATTTGGTCTTACTAAAAAGCCATAATATCAAGATCATCACGGAGGAAGGCTGCAAGAGAATATCAGTTCGTATTGTTCAAAAAATTGGCATAGCAATAGAAAAAAATACCCATTTAAAAGTTCAACGGAATTGGTGACACGTTTAAAGTTGGATCCTCAATAACAGAGCTATGGTAACAGGCCTGCATGCCCGGAAGCTATCAAGAAAGTTATTTTATTTCTGAAAAAAATCGGAACGCCAGATTGCCTTTCGCAAAGCTCACACCAATTGGAATCCTCAGTGGAGAAATATTACGCTCCCCGATGACTTAAAGTAAAAAAAATTACCGTGAGAAAGTCCAAAAATGTTTCAGATTTTACATTATAAAATAACTAAGTCAGGTTTTTATTCAAAATTCAAATGGCAGTAAATTATATTTGGAAATAATTATAGAATAAAACGGACTTAATATTCGTTATTACAATAATAAGACCCTAGTAATTTTTTATTTGGCTCACACAAAATTTCACCTGACAATCATCATATGAACTTAGAGAAAAAATATTTGAAAACTTTGCGTGATTAACATTGAAAATAACCTCCTGATGTTATCCGAAATTTTCAACTTTCAAAAGTCAACATTGCAATGTGACTTCGATTACGATCACAGTGATCATATGTTAGGTGATTAACATAACTGCAGATAATACTTAACTCTGAAAAAAATATAAGCGGCGGCTAATTAAGACGTATTTAAAATCTCAAAAAATGATAAAAATCAACAGCGAAAAAAGTGAGCATCACATGCGTGGTGTTGATCAAATTTTATTACAGCTACAGATGACACTCGTCGGATAAAAATAAAAATATATCACTATTATTTTTTTATAAATTTCGGAACTCGATTAATGAATAAATGCCTGCAAATATAGAAAACTCGGTTTTGGCCCAGAAATTCCGTTATTTCGATAGGAGACAATAAGTAATATATGCCCTCTTATGACACTGATGCCATAAATAATAAAAAATAATATCTGCACACATTGCATGTCCTTAGCTGTAATGACTCTCTTAAATTCCCCTATACATTCTCATCAACCTATCTGTAAATTTCATTCAAAATTAAAAAAAAAAAACCCAAAGATGTTCATAGAATCAAAGCTATTAATCTGACTTGCCGAAACGCAACTCATTATCAAACGGCAGCAGCAGCAACAGTAGTAGTCATTGCAACGGTTGCTCTTCACTCATAACTGCAAAGTTTTCTTTTTATTTTTTTTTTCAGTTTAACAATTTTTCATTGCTGTATATTTTACGAGTGTTGCAATAATTGTACAAGAAAAGTTGTTGGTGTTGCTCTTTGTTGAACTCGCAATGGAACACAAAAAAAAAACTACAGCAACAACAACAATCCGAGGAAGACGAAACAAAGCGTATTTGGCTGATTATACTGTCAGTTGTTAAGTTGGCGGCTGGATGGTTTGGTTGTCGGTTAGTGGCAACAACTTTTGCTGGCGACGATAGTCGACGAGGCTAGTGTTGCTGCTACTGCTGCTGATGATGTTATTATTGTGTGTTAGGTTTATTACTCGGATGGTTCGTCTTTTTTTATATAATACGCTTTTTGTTTTTTAGCGTTTTTTTTTTTTTTTTTGCATTGAAGATGACAATCATTTAATTAGAAAGTTTCCCATAGGCTCTTAATTGTTGTTGATGACATTAAGTCGTCGTTTGTCGTTTGGCTTTTGTTGCTCGTTGCCAGTGGTGTTTCACACTGTGAGTGAGTGTGTGTGTGTACGTATTTTAGCCAAATACTCGCCACTCATCTACACCTCATAGATGTTACTCTGTGTGTGTGTTTGCCATACCATGACAATATACTCTTGGTATATTGTCAGTATGCTACATAAGTTGGCCTATCGCTTTGTCTGTCTGTCGGTCGTTCCTTTGGTCCGAACATTTTCCATTTTTCTAGCTGGTGTTAATTATGTGTTATGAAAACTTATATGAAAGAAGAAAAAAATGTTTAAAATAAAAATTGGCCAACAGCAGCAGAAGTTTAGTGTGTTTTTTTATTTTTTATTTTTTTGTTTGTCCATTTTAAGCACAGGTGCTGGAATGAAGAAATTATCCAGTCTATGGTCTTTTTAGGCAGAACTGTGGGAACAGGGACGTATGTAGGAAATAATTTCGGGGGGATTGAGTTAGTTGAGTGTATTGAGATGGAATCCTGAAAAGAGGAATTAAGACTACTATTGGAGTACAGGATTGAGGTAGCTTTAAACCAGTGAGCGGAGCAGTATAGTCGGACGGGGCCGACCATATGATACCCTCCAAAACTACCACCAAAATCAAACTTTCTGCGGTTCTATATTCTGAGCCTCGGCAATATTTCGAGATATTTGCACCCTTTTTACCGATTATAGATCAACAACTTCACTTTCTAACCCTGGCATATTTTCCAATTTTTACGCCATAAAATAAAAAACTGGTCACTTTAGGTTTTGGTTGATTTGACCCACGGAATATTGACCGATCATCATCTAAATAGCCACTCTAAGTATTTGGTCACATCCCCTTCACCTTGTAAAATATGCGATGTTCTGCATATAATAATTGCCTCTAGAGCGACTAGAAAATCTGACAAAGTTTTCCGTTCATTGCATCCCCGGAATTAAATCTCAACTTCACCGAAAACTAAAGGTCAAAGTCAGGGTCCATTTGACCCGCTAAATATTGACAGATCTTTATCAAAATAGGCATGCTTATTCTTTGGCACGATCCTCTTCTCCATGTTAAATTTCAAAATGTTCGGACCATAACTGCGGCCTCTGGAGCGACCAAAAAACCGACAAAAATTAAGTAGTTGGTCCATTTCATCCCTTAAATATTAACCGAAAAACAATAGGGGTCTTCATTGGGCCGAACCTATCCTCCATGCAAAATTTGGTGAATAACTGTGGCCTGTATCGTGTTTACAAATTATAATGGACAGACGGACGGACGGACACACATGTCTAGATCGACTCAACTAGTCGAGATATGACGATCGGTATATGACCAATATTTCGCGACGTTACAAACTCTTGCGGCTGCACAAAGCTATAATACCCTGACAACAGAGTTGTGTAGGGTATAAAAATCGTACTTATGTGTACGAAAAGTACTGAATTTGGTGCCGCTTGAATTTATGTGAACAGATAGAGCTGGAGTCTTCAAATTGGGAATTAAAATGACTGTTGGAGTGTAGGAATGAGGTAGTTTAGGAAATTCATACTTATTGGTTCGAAAGGTACTATATGGTACTAAATTTAGTACAATTAGTATTTTGCTTGAAAGGATAGAGCTGAAAACCTGAAATTTGGAATTATGATTACTATTGAAGAAGTATTTATGTGCTGGAAATCTAAAATTTGGAATAATGGTTGCTGAATATAGAATTGAAATATGGAAGCATAGTACTTATGTGTACTAAACGGTACTATATTTAGTACAAAAATAATAAATTTAGTACCATTTTACAAATTGCTTTTGTGTGAACGGATAGGGCTGAGATTTTGAAATTTTGAATTAATATTACAGTTGTAGTGCAGGATTGAGATACATCGGTAGTTTTAAAACACTTGGTCATTATGTGTACTAAATGGTACAAAATTTGGTACAATTTAGATTTTAGAGATGGAAAATTTAAATTTGGAATGAAAAGTACAGAATTAAGGTAGTATTTTCACTAGCACTAAATGGTACTGATCACTAATTGCCTGATCATGAGCAGCGTTTTTTAGAACCCGACAAGACATCTACATCAGCACTATATATTTTGAGAGACAGCAAAATATTTTTTCTTTACAATTAGTTTCTACATCCTGTAGTGTTTTTTACCAGGGAAGGATTATAAATAACTGAATTTTTGTTTTGTTTTTATTTTTTATTGATTTTTTATGTTTTAAATATTTAATTCATGGAAATTTTTTACATTTAAGTGTGAAATATAATATCCCTCAAATGAGTCCATTTTCTTGTAAACAAAAATTTGCTTCTTAACCGAATTTTCCATTACTGCCTGTAGAGTTTCTGGTTCCAAGATGTTCCCTGAAAGAATTCCCTGCAAAGAATTTTAAAGCGGGATCTTAAAATGTTTCCGTATAAAATTCAAATGAATGAACGAATAATTTCCAGAAATTGTGATTTAGCTTGGCCTCCACGTTCACCAGACTTGACAACTCCAGACTTTTTTATGGGGCTATTTGAAGGGAGTTGTGTATATCAATAAACCCTCAATAATTCAAGAGCTTAAGCACAACATTCAAGCAGATATAAACAACTTGGACGACGAGTAGAGACAAATGGATCGATGGATGGATGGATTCGTTTACACTCTGCCGAAGCAATTAAGCATTCGTGAAACTTCCACGAATGCTTAAAATTTTATTTTGAAAAAAAAATGTTAAGGCTATTACTTACAACCATATCTTTCTACATAACTATTTACCTATAAATTTTATTTAATATATATACATATATATTTATATATACTGCCTCATCGAAATATTGGTTTTAGACTCCATGTTTCTTTGGACCAAATCCGCTTCACACAATTTGGAGTGGCTTTACAAATGTTCGTCTGTCTGACTGCTGTGCGAGATAGCTCTCGAAGAGAGTAGCCAACTACATCCAATTACATACTATAATATTTCTTCCTTACATAAATTAAGTTCGAAGATGGAGAATATCGGTTCCCTCCTTCTGGTGCATCCCAATACAAAGTAATATTACATTATTTTAGACCTAACTTTGAAACTCCCATTTCATATTAATATTCAACAAATTTTGAGATTATATTTATTTTACAAGAAATTATACGATTATACCTTACACATGACACCAATTTTATTTTATTATCTACGAAGCAAAATTAAATGAGATATGCAATTTTTATAAAACCGTCGTCCGCGCCATCTATTGGTGTCTATAAGAGGTTGCCCATCACCATACAAGACCCTATATGAACGCCATCTATTGAAATGAATGATCGGTAACAGCAAAATATTTTGCTTCAGAAATGTCCTTCATGGCCTGTAACTAGGTCTATTAACACAAATAAAAGGATAAATATTGGTCTTTGACATAGAATCGGCAAATTATATTTTGAAAACTTTTTTTATGGCAATAACATAAAATGTATCCTCCTACATAATTTTTCAAATAAAATATTTCACATTTTTTTTTTAAATTTTGAATAGATTACGAAATAATTAGACTTCCTACCTTTCATATGACATCAATTTTATTACAATACCTCGCGTAGTTCTAAATTTATGAGACAAAAAACAAATAAATTCTACATTTATGAAATTTCCAGTTACGGCATCAATATATGGCGCTCCGTTCGCCAAATTGTATGGTCGTAAAGGAAATTGAAATCGGTATATATCTATATGAAATGGAGTAAAAAATAGCCGCTACAATGGATCGATTATACATCCATAAAATTGAAGAAACGCTCAACGAACTTCCTTAACAAAGCACGCATTTTAGTTATGAAATTCAAAGATTTGAAAGCGTTGATCGTTTGTATAACGTTTCATTGTTTGAATTATGGACCAAATTGAAGATGTATGACAGCAAAACAAAACGCGAGATGTGTGTAAACTGTTAAAAAAATGTTAAATAATGTCATTGTCTAATAAAACTGCAGAATTCCCTCTAACCATTGTAGCAAAATTCATAAAAATCGGTTAAATATTTCCGGAGTTATTCGAATTTCAATTCTACTATGCTCCGAAATATACTTTCTGTTCGATACTGGGCGCCTATCACCAAAAAATGAAAAACACCACAAAAATCGATCTTGCAAAAATTGCAATTTTTTCTTCATACAACTACACATACAATCACATCTATATATATAGCAACAAAAAATTACATTCACTAAGAACTGCCTTTTGTCCCTACAAGTATGCTATAATTTTCATACTACAGCAGACATTAAGAAAGCAATTTTTGTCATTTTTTAAAAGACCGATTTTGTGTGGTTTTTCAATTTCAGGTAATAGGCGACCAGAATCAAGCAGGAGGTGTATTTCGGACCATCGTTGAATTGAAATACAAATATCTCGGCAACCACTAGAGCAATTTTTATAAAATTTTCAGATATGGTTAGAGGAAATTCTGTAGTTGTATTACACCTGCTGTCATTCCCTATTTTTACAATTATAATGGGTAATATTTGAGCTACTATCTTTTTGGAAACACTGTTTTTAACAGTTTACACATATTAATGTATTGTATTGTTTCACTGCCAAACATCTTCAGTTCGGGCTATAATTTAAGGGTGAATAGTCGTACAAACAAACAACCAGTTCAAATCATTGATTTTATTGCGTGCTCTGTTAAAATGGTTCACAGTCCGTTTTTTCAATGTTATGGCTCTATAATCGACAATTTGACACAAGACCCTACTGAAATTCAAGAAAATCGGTTCAGATTTAGTTATAACTCCCATATTTCTTTTTATCCGATTTAAAGTAAATGGTGCACCAAAGTCTTTATATATCTTCCGATTTGCACGAAATTGAATTACTTCCAGAATGATGTGTGCTAAGTTTCATGAAAATCGGTTCAGATGTAGATATATCTCCCATATATAGTTTTGTCCGATTTTATATAAATGGTGCTCCAATGTCCCCATATATCATTCGATTTGCACGAAATTTGGCATAGCGTACGGAATTGAGCCTAGAATGATGTGCGCAAATTTTAGTGAAAATCGGTTCAGATTTAAATATAGCTCTCATATATATTTTCATCCGATTTAAAGTAAATGTTGCACCAAAGTCCCAATATATTTTTCGATTTGCACGAAATTTGGCACAACGTACTAAATTAAGTCTAGATTGATGTGTGCTAAGTCTTGTGAAAATCGGTCTAGATTTAGATATAGCTCCCATGTATATTTTCGTCCGATTTTATGTAAATGGAGCACCAATGTCCCTATATATTCTTCGATTTGCACGAAATGTGGCATAGCGTACGGAATTGAGCTTAGAATGATGTGTGCAAATTTTAGTGAAAATCGGTTCAGATTTAGATATAGCTCTCATACATATTTTCATTCGATTTAAAGTAAATGGTACACCAAAGTCCCTAAATATTTTTCGATTTTCACGAAATTTTGCACATCGTACTTAATTAAGTCTAGAACAATGTGTGTCGAATTTCTTGAAAATCGGTTCAGATTTAGATATAGCTCCCATATATATTTTCGTCCGATTTTGGGTAAATACGGCACCAAAGTCCCTATATGTCCTTCGATGTGCACGAAATTTGGCAGTCTAGAATTATGAGTGGTGAGATTCGGGAAAATCGATTCAGATTTCGATATAGCCCCCATATATGTTTCCGTCCGATTTTATGTAAATGGTCCCTGTTTATCTTTCGATTTGCACGTAATTTGGCATAGCGTATAAGGATGTGCGATAAGCTTCCAGATTTAGATATAGCTCTCATATATCTTTCGTCCGTGAAAATCGGTTCAATGAAATGAAATTTAGCATAGGTTCCAGAAAGCCATAAAGATCTAATATTCAAGTTCGTTCAATTTCATGCCAATGTTCTTTCGAAAAGGCGGTGTCTGTTAGGAGACATATGTAGAATATACACAAAGTGGTGAAGGGTATTATATAGTCGGCCCGTCCGACTTTACTACTTTCCTTACAGGTGTTAACATTTCTTTAAATATTTAATAAACAGTCTTAATGTATTTTTATAGCAGCAATCTTTCTTTAAGGACTACTATTTCCTGATATGAGCCCAAAAATGTTGTTCCGAATATCCTGGTAACCTGGTACATGTCCTGGTAACCTGGTACATGCAAATTAGTTAAATTTTCTATCTACCTGTTCTGGATGCCTGGTAGGTTTGAGCAATTTCTGAAAGAAAATATCCAGCTGAGCTGGACATCGTTCATCAATTTGTTCCTCTACACTACCATTGTATTAATTACAATTAAGTAAATAGTGTATGTAGTTGAGTTATTTCTTTATGTACCTTCTTCGTTTATTGAAATAATACAAATAAACTGATTTAAAAAATACTAAAAATGTGTTTCTATTTATGGAAGTCCAAAAAAATCTCTTAGTGGGGGTTCACAATATTAGTTTCTTAGTAACAATAACGCCCAATGTCACAATAATGGATCCCAACGAATTTGAAAAAACCCAATTCGCAAAAATTTTGTGCAATTTTGCGCAAATTTCACAAAAATACCAGGCGCCCAGAATGAAGTAGCATGTTGCCCGCCAAAAAAATAAAAATGTTGGTCTGGCAACGCCCTACCCGCGAAAAAAATTCAAGCGCCTAAAAGTATGCTACAAATTTTGTAATTTCTTTGTACGGCATTGTCAGATGCAATTTTTTGCAGGTCACCTTCTATTTTCTTCTGGGCGTCTGGTATTTTTGTGAAATTTGCGCAAAAAATGCATACAACCAGATGGATGAAAAATTGTGACGTCATCACATAAATTATGTCGCATGCTTAGGGGCATGTATACTTACCATATTTGTTGTATCCGTAAATAAAAACGAATAGTACTTTTTGTAAATTAATTATTCTGTATTTTTTATTCAATATTCATTGTAAAAAATATATACATACATTTAAAAATATATATTTAATATAAATTTTAAGACACAATTTTCTTATTTGGACTATATTCTATTGTAATCCTTTCTTGTGGAAGTTTATGATTGAGAGATTAGGATAATTCCAAAATAATTGATCGTTATCGGCGATCCTGCCATATTTTCAAATAATTTGTATATCGTTATCGATTGTCATCATACGGAAATCCGATTGTCATCATAAAAACCTGGAATGAAAAATAAAAGACAAATTAAATATATATATAAGCATTAAATAATCTATATGTACTAATAAAAGAGTAAAGTGACGAAACGGCTGAAGATAGAATCTTGAAATTTTGGTTGAGGGTCATTCTTGGTCCAAAGGTGACAGATAAGGCTGGGTTTTAGGAAATTCGTACTTGAACGGCAGGAAAGTACTAAATGTGAAATCATTTGTATTTGGCCAACAGGTATTCACATGCTACGAAATTGTACTAAATTTAGTACATTTTATATACTTATAGTTCGAATGTCCATAAAACCCTTTGCTATATCTATTCTACACTCCATCAGTAACCCTCATTTAAAATTTAAGAGTTCTAAATGAGGGTCACTGATGGAGTGTAGAGTAGATATAGCAAAGAGTTTTTTTAAACATTGGAACAATAAGTATGCGAAAAGTACTAAAATGTACTAAATTTAGTACATAACAATTTCGTAGCATGCGAATGGATAGAGCTAAAAACTTGAAATTTGGAATGCAAATTAAGGTTGAGAAGTAGGGTCGATATAAGGTGCTGGCAGTGGAAGCGTGTACTTATGTATACGAAAATTACTATATGGTACTATATTCGGTACAAATTTAATTTGGAGGTACAAATCGAGTTGGAATCCTGAAAATTTAAATTAACATTACCGTCGAAGTGTTTGGATTGGGATATATATATGTATTTTTGGAATTTTTTACTTATGTGTACGAAAAGTACTAAAGCGTACTATAATTGGTACAAAATTTGGATTTCGGTGAACCGATAGAGCTGGAGCAATGCAATTTGGAATCAGGATCACTGTTGGGGTGTAGGATTATGGTATGTAGAGAATTTTAAAAATTCTACTACTAATGTCTACTATATGTTACCAAATTTGGATCTGTGTGAACCGATAAAGCAAGAAGTTTTACATTTGGAGTTAGGATCTTCGTTGGGGTAGCCAATTGAGCTATTTAGGAAATTTTGGAAATTCCTACTAATGTGAACTAAATTTTGTACAATTAAAATTTTGCGTGAACCAATGCGATGAAGTTTTGGAAATTGGTACTAAATGGTACCAAATACTGTGGTTTAAGTGAACCGATTGAGCTGGAATTTTGAAATTTGGCGTTCGGATCACTTTTGGGGTGTAGGATTGGGCTTTGTGGAATGTTTTGGAAATTCGTACTAATGTGTACAAAATGGTACCAAATAAGGATATGAGTGAATCTGGGAATTTTAAGTTAGGATCACTGTTGGGATGTAGGATTTAGGTATGTATAAAGTTTTGAAAATGCGTACTAATGTGTACAAACTGGCACCAAATTTGGATTTAGGTAAACCGATAGAGCTGGAATCTTGACATGTGAAGTTAGGATCACTGTTGGGTTGTTGGATTGGGTTATGTGGAAAGTTTTGGAAATGTATACTAAATGGCACTAAATTTGGTACAATTTTGATCCAATTGGATGTAAGATTGAGCTATGTAGTTTGGAAATTTATACTAAAGAGTACTAAATAGTACCAAATTTGGATTTGGGTGAACCGATAAAGCTGACATCTTGAAATTTGATGGTAGGATCACTGTTGGAACGTAGGATTGGACTTTGTAGGAAGTTCGTACTAATATGTACTTGATTTTGTACAATTTAATTTTTGGGTGAACCAATACAGTAGGAATTCTGAAATTTTAAGTTAGGGTTACAGTTGGGGTGTAGGATTGGTCTATGTAGGAAGTGTATTAGTCAACCGATAGAGCTAGAATCTTGAAATTTGAAGTTAGGAATACTGTTGGGGTGTAGGATTGGGCTATGTTGGAAGTTTTGGAAATGTCTACTAATGTGTACTATGTTTGATACTAAATTTGGTACAGTTTGGATTAAAAACTAACCGACAGAGTTGGAATCCTGAAATTGAGTAATAAGATTTTCATTGGATTGCATTATTTCCATTGGAAGTTATGGCAATTTAT
>NW_026889341.1:0-12673 GCF_032173495.1 Musca vetustissima
ATACCAAGTCTGTTAGCTTTTCAAGTGTGACTGCAGTAAGACACGATATGACATTAAATGTCATATTAATAAGCATTGTAGTTTTTTGGCTATGTAAGCATCAGTGTTGAGATGATTATTGCTGAACAGTGGGTCGGGTAGAACTTTTTATACCCTCCAACCTGAGGTAGGTCTTTAAAATACCTGTAATAGTTTGTGTCTATGCCCTGATAAAAGTTTGGTAGAACGATTTGACACCCAATGAGTACCAGATTGGAGCCAATTCGATTAGAAAATGCGCCCATGGTCACAAAAATATCCAATATTGCGGATACGGTTTTGTGGGTCTATCATAAAAGTCGGCCAATATAATTTCATTTTGGCCAATTTGGTTGAAAAAGGTGCAAATGTATCTTCCATTAATTAATGGTATTTGTTATAACCACTGTTAAGGTACAACTCAAAATATAGCATCAATGACATAAAATAATAACAATAACAACAAATGATAACAGGTTTTTATACCCTTCACCACACTGTGGTACAGGGTATTATGTCTTTGTGCATATGTTTGTAACAGGCAAAAATAATCGAGATAGACCCATGGTTCCTTCTGAGAATATGCATAAAATCACTTTCTGAGTCGATTTATGCATGTCCGTCCGTCCATGTATTTTTGTTAACAAAGTACAGGTCGCATTTATGATCCGATTTGGATGAAATTTGGCACAAGTCACTTATTTGGCCCAAGGAACCCTATTGAAATTGGGAAAAATCGGTTCAGAGCTATACCTAACTCCCATATATGTTTTCGTCCGATTTAAGATAAATGGGGCACCAAAGTCCCTCTATATCTTTCGATTTGCACGAAATTTGGCACAGAGTACTGAATTAGGTCCAGAAAGATTTGTACCAAGTTTCGAGAATGTCGGTTCAGATTTAGATATAGCTCCCATATATATTTTCGTCCGATTTAAGGTATGGGTCTCTAAAATCCCTATATATATTTCGATTTGCAGGAAGTTTGGCACTAAAGAACCAATGTACGGATGTTACTGTAACATTTCGTGTGACAAGTTTTCTTGAAATTGGTTCAGATTTACATATAGCTCTTATATATACTTTCGTCCGATTTTAAGTAAATGGTGTACCATAGCTAGGCCGATTGGCAAAACGTACTGAAATTAATATAAATTAATCCCGGCACAGTTTCCTTGAAATCGGCTCAGATTTAGATATAGAATAGTTTCCATATATAACTTCGACCTATTTATGTTGATTGTAAACCAAATAATCAATGGGTGCTTGATTGATATTGCATTTTCAACAGTGAAGCATACCAAATAGCGTGCGTAAAGTTTGCTTAAAATAAATTTACAAAGTATTGAATAGATTGCAGAATGTCATGTGTAAGGATTAATGTTAGTCGGTTTACTTATGTATAAAGATCGCATTTTGAAGTTCGTTCAATTTCATGTCAATGTTCCTTCGAAAAGACTCATCCCCAAAGTGGTGAAGGGTATCATATAGTCGGCCTAGTCCACTTTACTACTTTCCTTACTGGTTTAATCAATGACATAATAGCAATTAAATGGCCTATTCATGTATACTCATAAGACAATATTTTAGGCATTGAAAGACAAATAGCTAACGAACTAATAAAAATATTTTACAACAAGTAAAAACTTCAAGTTCGACAGGGACGAATTATTTACACCCCTCACCCTCAGGTGGACATTTAAATCCTCAAAATACCGAAAACCGGTGTTGGTGCTTTTTAGTAAGCTGGGTTAGCCACCACATTAGGTCAATCCCCGACAGCCGGTTCTATGTACCGGATTGACTCGATGGAATGACTCTTCGACCAAGGACTGTCAACCCAGCAAATACATGTTCGTGCATTTTTTACCCGGAATGTTTGCTTCGGATTCTTCTGACCCGACATAATCCTCGAACCATGGTTATGCTCTCTTTGTCATAACCACATCCACGTTAGGGCTATATCGGTGAAATGCAACGGATGTGGAGATTGGTTACATTTTAAGAGTTGTTCCGTTCTAAGCCGGGTAAGGAGTATAGCGGACTACATTGCCCAGCGAGCCGTTACTATCAGAATAATCGTCGTCTACTGCATCATCATCATTGTCTTCGGATTACATTAATTCCCCGCAATCTTCGGAACAGCAAGCGCTGCAGGCACTAACACAGCACATTTTTGTCACAACTTCTGATAATGTCTCATTTGTCGAGGTAAAAGTCAATGGGATAGTGGATTTTATGAGTCACAGAAATATAATGGTCGCTGCGATCCAGACAACGAAACTGAATAATACCTACAGTCTTCAGAGTTGTGGTGGAGGTTTAGGATTCTTACTGCTCAATTGTGTTTAGTACATACCTGTCTCGCTTGAGCTGGACTCTACTGTATCGGGGTAGCGGTTAAGTTGTGGTGGAGGTTTAGGATTCTTACTGCTCAATTGTGTTTAGTACATACCTGTCTCGCTTGAGCTGGACTCTACTGTATCGGGGTAGCGGTTAAGTGTGGTACCGCCGACAACAACAATAATAACCCACCACCATTCATTCATTTGGGAGAGAATACACCACTAAAATAGAGGGTCTACTCTCCGTATGGGATATTTTTTACGAATTTCTGACGAAAATGTGCAGATTTTCGGCCAAATTGACAGGAAAATATGCAGAAATTGTGAACGAAAAATTGGAAAGATCGGAAAAAATTCTGAAATGAGGTCCCTCAGAAAAAATTGCTAGCTGGGAACAGTTTGGGGATTTCAAAGACCATCATGAATTATGGCATTCTGTCCAGAGGGGCGCTGGACATACCCACAAGGAAAAGGAGAGACTGCCAAAGCTCAAGTGACATATAGGTCGTGTTTAAAGTTCTAACACATAACGCATTAGCAACCTTAATTGAGGTTGGACTACATATATTAGCATATTCATCAATAGACCACCCGACTTCAGAACGTCGTACTTTCCTCAAACATGGGAATGCCAATTGAGCAAGCAAGAGTTCAAAAATTTCACCAATCGTCACTTCAGAAAACTTCCAATCCTTCTGATAGGTCGGGTAGCAGAAAGGAGTTTCCGGGTCATCATCATTGCTACAGCCGCTCGAAATATATATGCGGGTCATATACCCTAATTAAAACCCAACTTCCCTGCAGAGGTAGAGGGATTAGCAATTAAGAGTGATGAGCAAAAGCAGAAAAAATAGTTAAAACATCTGAAGTGTTGTATGTTGATGTTAAAGCAGCTTTATGAACCAGGATTAAGTACGTATCCAAAATCCTCATTTTTTGTTTAGCTTCCCTAATAGTTCCCTGAAAAGGGACATGGTGGCCCCGCTACTGAAGCCACGCAAGGATATGAGCAAAGGCAAATCATTCAGGTGGTTCTCACTTTTTCGGATGTATCTAAGATTCTCCGTGTTACTCAACATGAATTCCGAAAACATCACAGCGCAAGAACAGATTCTTCCACCATTTCCACACATATTACGAATGCACTAAACCACAACAGGCGATGTTATAGGACAGTTTTAGTGGCGCTGGATTTAGCATAAGCATTTGATACCGTCAGTCATTTTAAGCAGTTCAAAGACGTCGAGCGAACACGGTGTGGACGCCTGAAATAGAAATAGAGAAATGAAAAGTCGAAGGCCTGTAGAGTTAAACAGAGCGTTACCCAAGCAAACCTTTTTGAAATTCCCTGCCTAGTGGATGGTATAAAGATCGTTACGTACGCGGATGACTGTACGATCAAATTTGGTCCGAAATATTTCAATTTGGTTCATTTTACGCTTGAATTTTCAATGGAATCAGAATATCTGATTTTTGTTCCTTCTTACATACTTTTGATCCGATTATTTTTTTTTTTTTAACTGTCTGGCCCAAAAACTGATGACATTTGCAAGGACTGAACAGCTGTGTCCTGGATATTGCCGATTTTTCCGGAAATATCCGTCATTAAATCATCAGCCACACACTTAACCACATGTACAGCGTGTAAGCAGCTACCTCTGAATGTGCAGGTCGTGGGTCCACAATTCCGACCACTAATTACCCCAAGGTTCTCAGAGTCACATTCTATAGCTTTATTAATAATCATCCGCGCATACCACAGCTATTTGCGATAAGGTCAGGAGCAGAAGCACTTGGGTAGCTGACAAAGAAACCTTGTTAGCAACGTATACAGCGCTAGGCCGGTCTGTGGAAAATAACGTTACTTCACTGGTCTGTCAACAGTATATCAATGCAATGGAAAAATATTCAATGAGCTCTGAGGACTGGAACAGGGTTTCTTCTCATGACTCCAATAGACGACTTTCATGAGGAATTGAAGTTCCTTCCTGTGCGTCAACCCAACAATGTATTGTGGATGCAAACCATCGCCTTATGGATATGCATCCACCACCCAGGCGTGTCAGAAAGGATCTGCATGATCTGGAGAAAGAGGAAAAAGGGAGCCTCTAGATCAATATGTCTATCAAGCAGGACTGTACCCCATTCACACTGATGCATTTAAAGAAGCAATTCAAAAATACAAATACCGGAGAATACCCGCCTACGATAAAAGCTACCACGACAAACCGGAGTGGTCTGACACAACTGGTATCTGGATGGCGTAGCTGCCTCAATTCGTATTGGGCAAGAATTAAAATTTGGTTGGGCAATATCTTTCCAGCGTGTGGTAACGTTCTACATGACACGTTACAACTCTTCCCAGCCAAACTCACTTATCAAACATTGTACTAACCTCAACATTATTTTTAGTATCCAAACTTGGATGTTACCCACCAATATAGGCAATGAACATCTCAAACTATCGTCCCGGCAATATTTTTATCCTCTGAAAAAACAATGTACCAACTCTCGGTCAAGGTTACAAAAATTCGGCTACAACTTTCAAAATATAGAAAAGAGGCCGGGAACTTTATGCAAAAGCATAGACCTATGTTGAAAATTGTCTCTGAAGAACCCGGGTTGAACAATGTGGCTAGGGTCATGTTAATACCATGTACCAATATTGAACATTTTCTGCAAAGAAATTTTCCACACTCCAAGAAAGGGGAATGCCACATCGTTCGGAAAATGGTGCTACAACTTTAACCAGTAAGGAACGTAGTAAAATCGGACTGGGCCGACTATATTATACCCTTCACCACTTTGGGTACATATGTATCCGAAAAGACGTCGCCTTTTTGAATGGAATTTTGATATGAAATTGAACGAACTTAAATATGTGATTTTTATGTCTTTCTGGAACCTATGCTAAATTTCATTTCATTTGGGCAAGTTTAGAGTCGTTTGCGCACAGTGGGACAGATTTGTGTAAATCGATTCAAAGCAAACTGGACACACGCTATTCGGTATGCTGCACTGTTTAAAATTTAATCTCAATAAATAAGTCGAAATTATATATGGAAGCTACGAGATATCTATATCTGAACCGATTTGAAGCAAACTTGCCAGAGATTAATTTATATTAATTTCAATACGTTGTGTCAATTGGCCTAACTGTGGATCTTTAGTGCACAATTTACCTAAATTCGGACGAAAATATATATAGGAGGTGTACACATCATTCCAGACTTAATTCAATACGCTATGCCAAAATTCGTGCAAATCGAATGATTTGTAGAGATTTTGGTGTACCATTTACCTGAAATCGGACGAAACTATATATGGAAGATATATGTAAATGTGAACCGATTTTCACGAAACTTAGCGCACACCATTCTAGATTTAATTTAGTACGCTATACCAAATTTCGTTCAAATCGAATGATTTTCAGGGAATTTGGTGCACCATTTACCTAAAATCGGGCGAAACTATATGGTAGCTATTCGATTTTCATGAAACTTAACACACATCATTCTAGACTTAATTCAGTACGCTGTACCAAATTTCGTGCAAATCGAATAATTTTCAGGGGCTGGTGCACCATTTACCTAAAATCGGGCGAAACTATGTATGGGAGGATATCTAAATCTGAACCGATTTTCGCGAAACTTAGCACACATCATTCCAGACTTAATTTAGTACGCTAAGCCAAATTTTGTGCCCATCGAATGATTTTTAGGGACTTTGGTGAACCATTTACCTAAAATCGGGCGAAGCTATATATGGGAGCTACATCTAAATCTGAACCGATTTTCACGAAACTTAGCACACGTCATTCTAGACTTAATTTATTACGCTATGCCAAATATTGTGCAAATCGAAAGTTATATAGGGACTTTGGTGCACCATTTAGTTCAAATCGGACGAAAATATATATGGGAGCTATATCTAAATCTGAACCGATTTTTCCCAATTTCAATAGGGTTCGTCCTTGGGCCAAACAAATGAGCTGTGCCAAATTTCATCTAATTCGGATAATAAATGCGACCTGTGCCTTGTTTACAATATAACATGGACAAACTGACATACGGACGGACATGCATAAATCGACTCAGATTGTGATTCTATGCATATTCTCAAAAGGAACCATGGATCTATCTCGATTATTTTTGTCTGTTACAAACATATGCACAAAGACATAATACCCTGTACCACAGTGTGGTGAAGGGTAAAAAATAGTTAAAATGGTACGGAGCCTTTATTTTGGGGGTGATATTCCTCATCTGTGAACTTGATTTACTTAAATTAAGTTCGCCTGATGAGATAAAAAAAAAACGTATTTAAGGTGTAGCCCCAATATTCAGCCTTTTGAAAATTATTGCGAGACTTGAAATTATCTTATCCTGTCGGTTATCCCTTATGGCTATTGTGGAGGGTATACACGTCACGGTCGAACTTAACGCCTGATTTTCCTTTAATTCCAATAGACACCACATTTTGCATCGGACAGTTATGTTTGTTCCCTATTCACTGGGAACCATGAATGCAAAATGCAGTCAAATTCATTGATCGGTATCATTTTAGAACATGAGGGTCTTTACCCACTTTAAATTAAATTTCCAATTCAGGGTTTTGTAAAACACAATACCCTCCATTTAATGATACCGAATAGGAAAAACAATAGCATAAAGGCTTTGCTGATAATTTCAATATCGTCATTTGTTTTGTGTCTGAAATTATTTTCAACAATCAGTTTGGATATTGGTTCGTAACAATTTTCGGTCATAGATTTTCATTATTTACAGTTGTTTCATTTATTTTTGTTATTATTGTTTTGTATTTGATAGTTAAGCCTTTTTATTCCATTGTTATGATCTTAGCCTGCCTTGGCTAAACGGGACGACACTGCTATTAGACGAATAAAAGGTTATTGAAATTTGTGTAATATTTTTCTGTTCTTCTTCTTATTTTACGATTATTACAATACCAAGCAGTCATCGTTGCTGATGACGATATTATTATTGTAAAGCTTTTTTGGTAGACAAATTGTCTGTTGCTATGAATTCAGTTTTGTTTGTATTTGGTTATTTTGGATTTTAGCCAAAAAGTATATTCAGATTATCATAAGAGCCAAATAATGAACAGTGGTCATCGAAAGATGTTGAACTTGATACATGACAACCCAGATCTTCCCCCAAAAGAGGGTCATAGCTGGTAAGAATCATCTGCTGACGATCAAAGGTGGTAAAATTTTTAGAGAATACAACATTTTCTGTTTTCTACTTTCCTTAAATACAATTTTGAAATTTAATGTTCCTAACCACTGTCTCTACATCTCGCCATCCACTTATCGTAATGCAATGGCATATAATATTTGCAAAACAAAAACCCAAAAAAGTTTCCAAAACTCTCCAAAAAAGTAGACAATATCTGGTTGATGTTTTTGACAACATCTTTCAATTTCTAAGAGCTACTAAATGCATGCAAGAAGCCAGGAAGAGTTGAGGAGGACAGATTTCAATGGAATCATTCTCAACAAGCAGCAGATGAAAATGTTGGCTATTATTTTGTCTATTGGGGTTTTTTGTTTTGTTTTAAACATTTTATTTTTGTAGATTATCAAGCACAACAAAACCGACAACAACCAAAACTGGTCTTTCAAACTAACTTTTCAATTGTCATAGAAAAACAAGGCGGGAGAGTAGGAGGTATCAAAAGAAAAACAGAACTTTTTCCAGTCACAATGAAAACAATCAGGAGAACTATTTTTCTACTCTTTTTGGGGATTTTTTGTTTTGTTTTCTTTTTTTCAGGTTCGAAATAATATGCATATAAATGTTCGACAGATGCTACTCTATTCTAGATAATGCCACTGACTGATGCCGTCGTCGTCTTGCTCATTGCACAATTGTGTTTTTGTGACAGCCACAGCAACAACAGCATCGTTTTGGGGAATCGAAAAAGTTGTTTTTCTTTTCATATTTTCGGGTTTATTCTTTTGTTTGGAATTTTAACTAATTTTCAGAAAGATAGAGAGATTTAAATATGAATGAGCTAATTGACAACAATGCCAGATTTGCAAAGCCTTAAAGATGTTATGTAATCCCATGAAAAGACGAATTACAATTATGCGTGATATAATTACCATCAATGTCATTGTGTTGAACAATTTGGGATAAAACAAATTCTTTTTGAACGAAAAGTTTTTGGAAATGAAATTAGAAGAATTAGCATGGTAAAATTAATTACTACTTACATGTAATTCATTTAGGATTAAATTCAAACTTACCTAAAAGAAAAAAAAAATGAAATTAAAATTAATGAATAGAAAATTAATGTGCATTTAGTATAGAGAGAATGAAAATAATAAATTGGTTTAATACCGAATATTAATATGAATATACTATATTTTTGGTTTAGGTACACTAAGTGCTCCCACAGAAATTTAAAAATAAAAGTTTGAAAATTTTTCCGTAAATGTACTCAAATAGATTTAACGTACGACCATGTGTTGTGTTATTTACATTAAGGGAACCCCCCCCCTTTTAGAGCGAAGTCAAAAATCCTAGTTCATACGAGAGACAGACATGTGCTCTTTCTAGCACCGTTGGAATTTTCGGATTCCGATGTTCCAGTGGGGAGTTATCATGCCCGCCATCAAAAATAAGAAATTTTCTTTATTTACAAAAAACAACAACAAAACAATAAGAAACATGTTTGTAAATTATTTTTCTTCTATTTAAGTGATTATTTATACTCTTTCGAGTCGAGCTTTATGATCTAAGTTTTGCAATGAAAAAGAAAGCCAGGAGAAGAACCTACGTACCCACCATTATGCGACGCGTTTCGCCGTTGGTTAATCGGCACATCAGGCATATTGGGCTATGTGGCTTTACAAAGGTCGTACGTTGATAACTTGTACTTATTCCGCCCTGATGCGAAACTTGCATATGGGAATTAAATTCAAATTTGTGAAGATTTTCTAACCAATAAAAATTCCAAATATGAATTTGGACACATTTCGGTTGAAAAGTGTGCCCAAGGAACACAAAAACCCTAATAATGTAGGTTAGCTCTATTATTGCTACTCCGAAACTTGGAATGCCAAATTACAAACAATATGGGCATGTACCTAAAATTTTCTGCAAAAATCTTTACAATGAAAACCAGTAAAGAAAATAGTAAAGTCGGACTGGGCCGACTATATGATAACCTTCACCACTGTGGGTGTATTCTGCATATGTATCCTAACAGTCGTCGCCTTTTTGAAGGAACATTGACATGAAATTAAACGAACTAAAATATGTGATCTTTAATTACAAAAAACAACAACAAAACAATAACAAAAATTTTTTGTAAATTATTTTTCTTCTCTTTTAAATCTTCAATTATATATGTGCAAAGTTACAAACCTTAACAAGCATTTGTATTCATTTACCAGCCCATTGAAAATCTTGAAAAATTAAAATCGAGAATGGGTGGGGTTACCTTAAAGCAAATTTGACACACGCCATTTGGTGTGCTTCACGGATTAAAATTTAATCTCAATCAGACAGCCACTGATTACTTGGTTTACAATTACCATGAATAGGACGAAAATATATATAGGAGGTGTATATAAATCTGAAACGATTTTCACGAAACTTAACACACATCATTCTAGACTTAATTCAGTACCTTATACCACAATTCGTGAAAATCGAAAGATATATAAGGACTTTGGTGCACCAATTACCTTAAATCGGACGAAAATATATATGTGAGCTATATCTAAATCTGAACCGATTTTCACGAATCTTAGCACACATTGTTCTAGACTTAATTCAGTCGGCTTTAACAAATTTCGTGCAAATCGAATGATTTCCAGGGACTTTGGAGCACCATTTACCTAAAATCGGGCGAATCTTTAAAAGGGAGCTATATCTAAATCTGAACTGATTTTCACGAAACTTGGCACACATCATTCTAGACATAATTCTGTAAGCTATACCAAATTTCGTGCATTCTAGACTTAACTCAGTAGGCTGTACCAAATTTCGTGCAAATCGAAGCATATATAGGGACTTTGGTGCACCATTTACCTTAAATCGGACGAAAATATATATGGGAGCTATATCTAAAACCGATTATCTCAATTTCAATAGGGTTCGTCCTTGGGCCAAATAAGTGACATATGCCAAATTTCATTCAAATCGGATCATAAATGCGACATGCGTAAATTGACTCAGAAAGTGATTCTATGCACATTCTCAAAAGGAACCATGTGTCTATCTGGTTTCCTTTTGCCTGTTACAAACATATGCACAAAGGCATAATACCCCGTACCACAGTGTGGTGAAGGGTATAGTTTTCCACCCTTGAAAAAGATTTGTTCAAGAAATCAAATATTTCAATCTGAAAGAAGAAGTATTTCCAAAGGTCTAATTACTATATAAAGAAAAAAATTAAACATTTCAAATATTATCATTTGCATTTGTAATTTTTCAGAATCGGATTTTAATTGCCAGCAGTAACAACAACTGGTCCACTAATTGTAACTCTACACCAAAACAGCAACAACAACAACAATGCAAATAACAACCCATCAGCGAAGCATTCAATTATGAAGTCTAACAATGTGTCACTCAGTCAGTCAGTCATTCGTTTAGTCTAACTGGTAGTTAGTCCCACTTGGACAGTCGTTGTGTCAATAATTAGTCAAAGCAGTAAAAGCAATAACAACAACTGCAGCAGAAAACAGACGAAAGACGAAAGAAAACGATTTCGCAACAACTGCACTTGACCTTGAAAATCTTTTGTAACTGGCAAGATGAAATCGTCAGATAAAAAAAATCGAGGCACACTTACACACTCACACACATCGCCAGCAAATATTTTACAACAATAACAAATTATATTACAACAAACAAATTGATGATGCCTTACAAAAAAAGAAAGAAATTGTTAATTGACACGATTCTAACGCTATGCTGCTGTGAGATACGATACTTGAATCTCTGGCATAGAATAGCGTAGCGTTCTAGCTCAGTGGCATTCCCGTGAGGGCTTTGCATTCCCTGGAGGGCTTTGTGTTCGTTCGTTCGTGTGGATTACTGCTACTGTTATGTGAGAAAGATTCCCAAGTACAATAACAAAAGAAGATAAATTAAATTCTATCATAGTTTCACAAACAAAATCGGGAGCTTTAATGCAACCACAAAAGTGCAACGGATCTCAAGTATTTTTTCGAAAGATATTTGCCTACAAAAATGTTCATGTCGATACTGATGATTCTAATTCACAAGATTTGAATGCATTTACACTAAAAGCGCAGGCAAATAAAATGTTGTATTTAATTATGATAATTATCATTAGATATATTAATGATGTTAATAATAATTAACAACCACAGCGAGACGAAAAAAATAGATATGAAATATTAATTAACATAGAATATCAAAACCACATTATATGGCCGTAACATTTGGTAATGGGGCAAAGGTGGTATTCTGAAAGGATGTAAGACGTACAGGGCCACGGAGTGCTCTATAAATCGCATTGTAACGTATAATAAATTATATATATACCATTATTATTACTTAATTCGACATAGGAGTTTTGGTACCTCAGTTCCATAAAATCGTACGAAATTATATTTAAATCGGAACCGGTTTGAACTCGACTCACATAAATTTAGATCTAATACAAAAAACTCTCCAAATTCTGGAGTCTATTGAAACTGGGGTATATGAGGGATATTTTAAAACAATAACCCATATTGAATATTTTTCGGAAGGAAATGTTCTTTTCACCATGAATTCGATATACCAATGTATAGCCACTTCGATGCGAAAATTTCTTAAATTAAAACTTTATTAATATAGAAATTTACCTCCCAAATTTCGATATTAATTTCTATGGGAGTTATGTCCAAATAACAACTGATATCGATAATTGTCTAAAAATGCGGTACCCTTATTTGGGAATACCGATATTGATAATTAGAGACAATTCGATTAAAAAACGCTCTCAAAATCCCAAACATACCGAATAATTGGAGTTACAACCTGAAAACTTGAAAAATCGTTTAAAGAGCTAATTCAATTGAACTCTCCAAAATTCCTAACATTGTTATGTGGCGTTATTTGGGGCCTATCCGCCTGTCCATATATATTTTATAAACACAATACAGGCCACAGTTATGAACCAATCTTCCCGAAATTTTGCATGTAGGAACGAATGTGGCCAATGAAGGGCCAAACACTTTATTATACCCTTTACCACTCTGTGGTACAGGATTTTATGTCTTTGTGCATAGACACACGATTCCTTTTGAGAATATGCGTAGA
>NW_026889342.1:0-12826 GCF_032173495.1 Musca vetustissima
ATAAACTTTCGAACACTATAAACATCTGTAAAAACTGAGGTTCTTCCCACCTCCCCACATTTATAAGCAAATGCAATAATACCACACAATTCACCCAAATGCACAGCTGGACCGCCAGAATCGCCCAAGCAATGGCCTTTGGCTTCGAAACCCGAACCACAAAACATATTTTGCTCCACAAACGAACCATATTCTTTGTCACACATTTTCCTTGGTGCCATTGGCAGCAGCACAGTTCTCAATTCTTCCGACATTGGTCCACTTTCCTCCGTTTGACCCCAACCAGAAACTTGTAAAAGATCACCTTCTTCCAGGCGATGTGAACAAATTCCAATTGTTAGAATATTCACACCCACCATGGGTTCATCCAATTCGATTACGGCCACATCAGAATGCATTGTTTGTGGATTATATTCTGGATGCATTGTTATGCTCTCAATATAACGTTCCTCTCCCTCACCATCGCTAGTATTGGCACCTCCAATAACCACAACACCATCACCTTTACCACTGGGAAAACAGTGTGCCGCCGTCAGAACATATTTCGAGCTTATCAAACTTCCTCCACAAAATAAATTCCAATAATTGGCATAACGGAATTGCACCAAATATGGCGTGGCGTCAATTGTTGTGGCAATACCTCCAATAATTCGTGTTAGCTTATCACCATTTATGTTAGGACGGGGATTGGTAGAGGTGATAGATACGGCAACCAGCCATATAATAATGCTTAAAAGTTTTGTGAACATTGCCAGTGTTCCAGATGTTTATAAAAATAACTGGTATGAACAAATTTGTATGATGCCATTTTATAGAATTGATACTATTTTTTTAACAGTTGTACAAACATACGTGTATGTGTGTATACATATGTTGTATTGGATTTCTAAAGCAGTACTTAGAATTAGTTATTGTATGACGTTGTTTTATTGGGAAATGCCCTACAGCACTAGTTTGAGATCTTTGCATTTTTAGGCAGTAGTCATTGATTTATTTTAGAAGATTTTATGACGTTTTTAATTTTTTTTTTATGAAAGTTTATCAAGACGGAACACGGGGGAAGAGGATCTGTAGATGTTTAAAAAATATGTATTCATATACTTAAGTATATGTATGCAGACAGAATATGGGATATATCGGTCCATATTTAGGCATAGCTCCCATATGAGTGTACTCCCCAATTTTCGGTATTTGGGGTTATTGAGTGCATTTTTCGAACACCAAATTTCTCCACTAAAAATTATACATATAGGTCCACATTTTCTGGTAGCCACCCATACAACTGTAGCCTTCAATCCTCAGTATCTTTGAGGTTTAGGGCGTATTTTTTATTGACTGAAATCGTTGTAATTTACTACTTTGAATTCTTATTGGGTAGCAAATCTCTCCAAAAAAAATTATAAAAATAGATCCATTTTTTCGGGTAGCTCCCATATAAGGATAACAACACTATCCCCTCCCAAATTTCGATATTTTGGGGTTCTTGATTTGGTATTTTGTAGTCGTATATGGAAACAAACATCCCTTGCACAAATTAATACTATTCGCCCCCTTTTAGGGATAGTCCCCATATAACCCCCTTTTTACATTAAAATAGTTATCTGATTTGTTCCGCATTTTGGGTTTGTCCCCATATAGTCGTATTCCGCCATTGTAGAGGTGATATTATGTACTCGTCACGAATTTATCGGCACTAATTTAGGACTAGTTTCGAAATTGATCTATATCGGTCGTCAATTAGGCATAGCACCTCATATAATGATAACTACAAATTTTGGTAATTCGTACACGATGTAATCAATATTGCTTCTGCTTTAGGTATCGCCTTCAGGGACGTTCTCATACACATTTATATATTGAACAAGCAACTTCCATCCAACCCCCCGAAATAAAACCTGGGTACGTTGGTGATGGCTTCATATAACTGTGCTTTTCAGTATTTTGGGATGGTCCACCCTACCATGCGTCGTCAATATCAATACACTTTTAGGGGTTTTTAGGAAAAATCTCCATTAAAAATTGCTAAAATTTGTATGTGGTGTACATAATAGTTTACATAACTTGGTTTGTGGAAATGTCGGCATGCGTTCACTTTTTGGTATGTTCCCTATATTTATACCCTTCACCACACTGTGGTGCAGGGTATTATGTGTTTCTGCATATGTTTGTAACAGGCAAAAGGAAACGAGATAGACACATGGTTCCTTTTGAGAATATGCGTAGAATCACTTTCTAAGTCGATTTATGCATGTCCGTCCGTCCGTCTGTCTGTCTGTCCATGTTAAATTGTAAACAAAGTACAGGTCGCATTTATGATCCGAATTGGATGAAATTTGGCATAGGTCACTTATCCGGCCTAAGGACGAACCCTATTGAAATTGGGAAAAATCGGTTAAGATTTAGATATAGCTCCCATATATATATTTAACCGATTTAATGCAAACGGTCCCTATATATCTTTCGATTAGCACGAAATTTGGTACAGCCTAATCATTTAGGTCTAGAATGATGTCTGCCAAGTTTCGTGAAAATCGATCCAGATTTAGATATAGCTCCTATATATAGTTTCGTCCGATTTCATGTAAATGGTGCCCCAAAGTCCCTATATATCTTTTGATTTGACGAAATTTGGTATAACGTCCCGAATTAAGCCTAGAGTGATGTATGCCAAGTTTGGAGAAAATCGGTCCAGATTTAGATATAGCTCCCATATATAGTTTCGTCCGATTTCATGTAAATGGTGCCCCAAAGTCCCTATATATCTTTCGATTTGCACGAAATTTGCCACAGCCTAATCATTTAGGTCTAGAATGATGTCTGCCATGTTTCGTGAAAATCGGTCCAGATTTAGATATACCTCCCATATATAGTTTCGTCCGATTTCATGTAAATGGTGCCCAAAGTCCCTATATATCTTTTGATTTGCACGAAATTTGGCATAACGTACTGAATTAAGCTTAGAGTGATGTCTACCAAGTTTGGAGTAAATCGGTCCAGATTTAGATATAGCTCCCATATATAGTTTCGTCCAATTTGATGTAAATGGTCCACCAAAGTCGCTAAATATATTTCGATTTGCACGAATTTTGGCATAACGTACTGAATTGAGTCTAGAATGATGTCTGCCAAGTTTCGTGAAAATAGGTCAAGATTTAGATATAGCTCCCATATATAGTTTCGTCCGATTTCATGTAAATGGTGCCCCAAAGTCCCTATATATCTTTCGATTTGCACGAAATTTGGCATAACGTACTGAATTAAGTTTAGAGTGATGTCTGCCAAGTTTGGAGTAAATCGGTCCAGATTTAGATATAGCTCCCATATATAGTTTCGTCCGATTTGATGTAAATGGTCTACCAAAGTCGCTAAATATATTTCGATTTGCACGAAATTTGGCATAACGTACTTAATTGAGCCTAGAATGATGTCTGCCAAGTTTATTATAGATTGATTTTAAGTAATTGACGTAGGGGAGACTGGGGCACCTTCGGCATCGGGGCACCTTCGGCAATCGAGTTTTCAATATGAAGTTCTCACCGTACATCACTAGTTTCGATACATAGGTATCCAATATCGAAATAAATAACTGACACAAAGTTTGAAATTTCTAGCTAATAAGCTTATTTAGATACATAGGTTTTTGTATTTTTATAGATGTTTCTGTAATTTTTCAATTCCATTTCGTAAGTATTTCGTGTATAAAACTTTTAAAATTTTTAAGACAATATTATTAAAAAGTGGTTAACTACGATGTGTATTATTATAAAAATATTTAAAAATATAATCTTTTTGCAAATCTGATCGAAAAAAAATAAAAAAAACTATAAAAAGTACATTCGGGGTACATTCGGCATTTCAAAGTGGGGCACATTCGGCCATATACAGATTGTGCAATATTATTTCCGTAAAAGGTTTTTGAGTTTGTTTTTAAAACTAATCCTTTAATATGGTTCGAAATTGCATATATAAGATCAAACGTGCTTGTATTGACGAAAATGCGATAGAAAACCCCTATATCTGAAGAGGATCAGAATTTCAACCAGACTGATAGCGATGACAATTACCCGGCTATGACTATGGTGCCGAATGTGCCCCATCAAATGCCGAAGCTACCCCGGGTTGGGGCACATTCGGCGAATTTGACTTTTTTTAAAAAACTGTAAAATTGTTTAACTAATACTATTTTTTATATCTTTTTGGTACTATTTTTTATAATTAAGTGTCAGAGGACAAAAATCAGCCATAAAGTTGTTATATATGTTGAATAAGTACTGAGATATAGAGCTCTAAAAAAAAGTGCCGAAGGTGCCCCAGTCTCCCCTACTAAGGAACCAATAGGAACAACACGTTCTGAAATTAGTATAACCTAACCTGTGACAAGTTTGTTTGAAATTCCATATATATTTTCGCCCGATTTTAAGTAAATTGGGCATCAAACTCCTCATGTTAGTCAGATTGACATCAAATTTTGCACAACGTACAAAATTGGGCATAGAATTACGTAGTTGCGTTTTCTTGAAGTGCAGTCATAGCCCAACGGATGACCTATTTATATTTGTTTGAAGTCGATTGACATACTTTATGGATAGATCTAAGTAGATTCACATTTAGATAAATATCACATTTTTTCATCCAATTTTATGTTAATAGTCCTGTTTAATATACCCATAGTGGTGAAGGGTATCATATAGTCGGCCCCGTCCGACATTACTACTTTCCTTACTGGTTTAATTTCATGTACCTATGGCGGGGGTATCCAATGTGAGGCCCGACCGAACTTAACGCTTTTTCACCACTTATTTTTTGTCGTAAATATTCACCATGGGAAACAAGATTTGGAAAACATGCTTAGGTTAGAAAGTGGAGCTGTTGACGTATATAGAGTGCGCAAATATTGCGAAATATTACCAAAGCTTATAATATAGAATTACAGAAAGTTAGATTTTAGTGGTAGTTGTTTAGGGTATCATATGGTCGGCCCCGTATGTCAATACTGCTCCGCTCACTGGTTATTTTTAAGCTGATCCTAGCAATAATTGTGAATTTGTATACCCTACACTACTACGTTTTCGGTATCTTAAGGCTTTGTGTGGCCCCAAGAGTTTGTAATCGCCTTGCTGAGTCGATCTAGACATGTGTGTAAGTTCCTCCATCCGTATGTCCATTATAATTTGTTAACACGATACAGGCTATAGTTATGGACCAATATTCACCAAATATTGCATGTAGATTAGGTTCTACCTAAAGTCGACCCCTATTGCCTTTGGTAATGAACGAATAATATTTAAGGAATGAAATGGACCAAAAAAGTTATTTTTGTCTGTTTTTCAGGTCACGAAATTTTACACAGAGAAGGGAGTCTGCCCATGGAGTATGAATGATTGTGAACCAACACTTTTGTGGAAAATAACGAAATTTAAATCGGCGTAAGTCTTTACTCCGGAAAAACATAAATCCGAAAATATGGCTGGGTAAGAAAGTGATTCAGTTGACCTCTAATCGATTAAGAGGGTGAAAATATCGCCAAGGCTCGGAATATAGATGTGCAGAAAATTAGAGTTCAGTTGTAGTTGACTATAATGCTCCGCTTACTGGTTTATGAATATGTTTCCAGGCGGAACATGGAAGGAGAAGCAGATGTACATTTTTTTCATAAGATTATTGATTCAAAGGCCAAATATTATTATTAAATACACATAGATAAGTATAATTTTTGTCACAGTTATATAATGTTGGACTGACCAATTTATGACACTTTTTAGCCCTTTATGGCTCAATGTTGCCCGCAAGCAACAAAATGTTTTAAAGCTTATATTTAGAGCTCAGCGAGTAATGTATCTCCCGAATGCAAGGATGTGCCGACGTCAAATTTTGTTCATATCCTATTTAGGATAGCTGCATTAAACTCTTGCACAGAAAATATTACTATAGCCACGGAAAAAAATTCGGGACACAAAGGGTTAAGGATGGATTTTAAGGAGTCAAACTGAATGATTGACAAAATAAATCCGGCCTTCGGTTTTAATGAGAGATTGTAATCGATATCCTATTATCTACGTATAAGATTTGTATACCCTCCACAATACTTCGAAATATTCACTGGAGAAATAGCTTAGCTGGCTTGTGACAGAACTTTAGTTACATAAGCCGAGCTTAAAAATGACTTAAAGGCGCGTCGGTCTTTTGCGCAGTTTTCCAATTTGAAAGACCATATTCGGCAATGATCTTCCACTTGATCTTTCCATCGTATTCGTAATCTTTCCCTTCTGCGTGCACCATCAGCTGCTTCGCTTTTATTATATGCCTTCTGGGCTGTGGTACCTTCATCCATTCTCACAACATGACCTATCCAACGTAGTCGCTGCATCTCGATAGGTCTAACAATGCCGATGTCCGAGAATAGCTGGTACAACTCATGATTCATTCGATGGCAATATTCACCGTCAACGCAGGTCGACCCATAGATCTTTCGGAGAATTTTTCTCTCAAACACTAAAAGAGCTGACTCATCTGCTTACGCGAGTACCCATGATTCAGATCCATACAGCAGCAAGGGGAGGATCAGCGTCTTGTAGGTGTGAGTTTGGTCTGGCGGCATGAGGCATTGTTTCTAAACTGCTTACTTAAACCATGTTGGCAAAAACTACCCTTCTCCGAATTTCAAAGCTGATGCCATTAGTTTTATTTATGGTTGTACAAAGTTATATAAAATCTTTGACTACCTCGAAGCTGTAGTTTTCAAGTTCCTGGACGTCTTGCGCGTTGGTGTTCTCGCCAATTACTGACAGACTCCTTCTCAATTCGTTCAAAGGTGGCTTTTACCGCTCGCAATTTTCATCCCATTATGTCGATGTCATTGGCGTAGGCGAGTAACAAGTGTTGTTTGTTGTACAAGTGTTGTTTGTTGCTCCTTCCAGATCCTCAACACGCTATCAGTATCTGTCACAAGGTTTCCATCATCATCTTTACAGGAGTAGTGTCTGTACCAAAGCCTTCGGTTTCGTATTTTACTTGTTGTTAAAATTTCCGGACTTCATTCTGACTCCTGTACATCTAGATTTGCTCACGTTTTTCATGAAATAACATTTCTCTACTCTCCTTTCCTTCCCATAATTCTCCCTAGCATTATGTGTTGTTGCTACTGTGGGCAGGGTTGAGCTATACGGTGCGTTTAAAACCTAAGTAGCATTACGACACTCCTGATCGTACCACAGGTTTCTTAATGGTGTTTTTGGTACTCAGTGTTGCCTTCCGTCTATCACAACATGATGGATAACGATTTCTCGTTATTCGATCGGGAGAAATCCAAGTGGCGTTGTATATATCGAGATGCTTGAATCTGGTGCTGCTAACTACCACGTTTTTTGCTGCCGCGAACCTCATGTCGTTGTCGGATGTTTCTTCATGAAGGCTGAATTTTCCGATGGTGGGACCAAAGGAAGCTGAATTTTAATGTCATGGCCAAAGCCGCTTTTTCTTGACCGAACAGTGGTCATCAGCTCCTCCATGGCTTCTTTTCAGAATCATGCTTTCCGGAGGAAAAAATGGCTCCATAAGATTCAATTTATTTTATTTTACACAAAAAAGTTTTGATTCCTTTAAAACGTTAAATATTGAGGACAGTCATTCGAAGTAGTCACAACTACGACTAGAAAAGATAAAAATAAAGTTTTCGGTCTATTCCATCCCCGAAATATCATCTGATCAACATCGAAAGTTATAGACGTCGTCCTTGACCATGACTGGAACCTACAAGAAAACTTCTTAGTCATCAGCGCTACATTTACTGCAACTGTAAATATTTACGTATAATTCCCACATCCGATTACATACCAGTTTAAGGGCACCATCACACCTCTTTGTTATAATATCAACTTCTCCGTTCTAAGTCCATCAGTAGTAAATATATACGTCATATATTTGTTTCTATTATTTTTATAGGAATCTTACTTACGTACTCCCCAACACCTTTGCAAATTTTTATACCTCAAGACAAGATGGGGCATCAGGGCGATGCCTAAAAGTCAGTAACCACCTTGGCTTTTCTTTGGTATAAAGCGATCCAATTTTGTATTATATCGGTTCAGATGTAGACAAAGCTCCCCATGTTCTATAAACGATGCACTAAATATCGTACTTTTCCCCGATTGATATGAAATTTTATATAAATTACCCTATGGAGGCGTGTGTAAACATTTTTTTTTTTTTTTTGAATTGTCTAAGTTATCGATATTATTTTATTACAATTATTCCAAAAAATTGTCTCAAATATAATAATATATTTACAATAGTAATTTGCATTAACGATATCAATTGTGAACGTCGTTCGCATTTTTAACAACAAAGCTAATGGAAATTAGCATTCTGTTATTCCTCTCCCATGCAATAGGTATTCCATTGATGTCCTTTGGGCAAATACAATTTCCTAACAAATGAAAGTGAAATTCTTAATATTCATAATAACATCAATTTTATATTCAAATCACTGCTAAAGCATTTTATTAATGAATGGCTTCGCTTCGACCAGCATTGGTTTATCATTTCCAGCAGCTTTTATCTGCGAAATGTAATAATAGCGACGTCGGTGATGATGATGGCGTAATTTCGTTTTTTTTTTTTTTTTTTTGTAAAATTGCTTTGCAGCGTTCGTTTTTATACGTGCTTAGCTGGAAGTAGAATTCAATTCTGCATATTGTTTAAGAACATCTCTTTACATTCATTATTTGCATATTATGCTTGGATATTATGAGATTTTTATGCATCAATAAAGGTGACCGCAGGCGTATGAAATATAATTTTGAAATTTTCGCAGTTTCGGATTTATAAAAAAAAAGAAAATTGAATGATGGTTTTCAATATTTATAATGACGATTATGAGCGTTAATTTGTTATAACATTTTTAAAGTAGTCGTGAATTAAGGAATTGAGGATTTCTGAAGAATTTTTTGGGAACACTACAATCCATGGACTTTGTAAAGAAAAATTTTTTCAATAACTATCTATTTTTTTAAGGAAAGAGGCGTGGATTTTTAAGGGATGTTTGTTCAACGACTATAGGCCACGTGCATTTTTAAAGATTTTTTTCAACGGCGTAGATTTTTAAATAATAAAAGGGTCGTCGTTTTTGAAAGTACATTTTTTGGAGGCCAATAAAAGGCCTGGCAGCCAAGGTACGCACCCGTCTTAATATAGCAGCAAAGGTGCAATCTAATGTAACACGGAAATTTGACATCGAAAAACTGCAAACACAACAGATATCAGAAGCCTACTCCGCTCAACTTACCCAACTGCATGAAGAAAGCACCCCTTTTCCCGATAATAATTTAGATACACAGTGGCAAAGAATTGCCCACTCCCTACAAACTGCAGCAAAAGCAACACTTGGGTACCAAAAACCATCATCAAGAAATCCATAGTACGATCAGGAGTGTCGTAATACTACTGATGTGAAAAACGCAGTGTATAGGGCAACCCTGCAGACAGTAGCGACACGTAATGTAATGGACAATTATCGGGAGAAAAGGAGAGAGGAGAAACATGTTTTCAGAAAAAGAAGAAATAACAGAAAAAACGTGAGCGTAAGCAAATCGAGATGTACAGGAGTCAGAATGAGGTCCGAAAATTCTACCAACGGGTAAAACAGCAAACCGAAGGCTTTGATGCAGACACATCCTCTTGTAGGGATGAATAAGGAAACCTGGTGACAGATTTAGACAGCGTGCTGAGGATCTGGAAGGAGCATTTTGAAAAACTTCTGGTATCAAATAGTAGCGGTGAAGAGGATACCCCAGAACCAATAATAGATGACGGTATAGAGTGTATACCGCCTAGCCAAGATGAAGTCAGAATAGCAATCAATCGGCTGATGAATAGTAAAGCAGCAGGTGCCGTCGGGTTACAAGCCGAACTATTTAAGACTGGTGGTCAAATACGGTACCAGAGCATGCACCAGCTGATGAGTACAATTTGGCTAGAAGAATGAATGCCCAATGTTTGGAGCCTCAGCATCCTGTGTCTCGTGCACAAAAAAGGAGACAAGACGACATGTGCCAACTATAGAGGAATAAGTCTCCTTCCCATCCTGCATACTAAAGCTATAAAGTGCTATCCAGCGTACTGTGTGAACGACTGAAGCCAATGGTCAGTGACATTATTGCACCATACCAATGCGGCTTCAGACCTGGCAAATCCAACATTGACCAGATTTTCACTCCGCGCCAAATCATGGAAAAAACCCACGAAAAACACATCGACACATTCCACCTATTCATCGACTACAAAGCCGCATTCGACAGCCCAATTCGCTCAGAGGTGTTTAAGCCATGTCTGCTTTGGCATTCCTGCAAAATTAATACCGCTATGCAGGATAACTTTAACTGGCACAAGATCAGCAGTTAAAGACGGAGCCCTTTAATACCGAACGAGTATTCAGACAAGGTGACAGTTTGTCGTGTGACCTTTTTATTATCCCGCTGCAAAAGGTCATATGAGAGGCAAAAGTGAACAGAAATGGCACTCTGCACACCAAACAACACATGTTCCTCGCCTACGTCGAAGTAATCGGTATAATGGATCGAACATTGCGTGCGGTAACAGCCACGTTTGAACAAATTGAGAAAGAGTCTGCCAAAGTGGGTCTGGCAGTAAACAGCGAGAAGACCAAGCTGATGGTATAAACACGCAAGACGTCCAGTAGACTCGGACCAACTATGGAACTTGAGAACTACAGCTTCGAGGTAGTCAAATATTTTATATACCTTAGTACCGCCATAAACAAAACGAATGACATCAGTTTTGAAATTCGGAGAAGGATAGTGATGGCCAAGCAAACAACTCCAAAGCAAGGCCACCTCCTGCCAGACCAAACTCACACTCTACAAGACGCTGATACTACCCGTGCTCTTATATGGATCTGAAGCATGGATACTTGCGCAAGCAGATGAGGCAGCTCTTGGAGTGTTTGAGAGAAAAATTCTCCGAAAGATCTATGTGCCGATGTGCGTCGACGGTGAATATCGCCGTCGAATGAACCATGAGTTGTACCAGCTATTCTCGGACATTGACATTGTTAGACGTATTGAGCTGCATGTTGTGAGAATGGATGAAGATGCCCCAGTCCAGAAGGCATATAAAAGCGAACCAGCTGATGGTTCTGTTTTAAGGCTCGACTTATGGAACGAAAGTTCTGTCACAAGCCAGCTAACGTAAGAGGCGTGGATTGTTTATAAAATATTTTACAACGGTCTGTAAGAAAATCTGTAAGAGGCGTGGATTTTTAAATCAAGTTTTTTTCAAAGGTCTGTAAGAGGTGTGGATTTTTAAAAGAATATTTTTCAGTGGTCTGTAATATTTTTTCTCAAGTTTCTTACATTACCAGCGATTTATGTTATCTATCCTACCATTAATAATTCCCTTGGCCTACATAAAGGGATTCTATCATTTTACGGATGCTTTGGATAATTTAGTAATCTTTTGTATAATTGTCTTTTTGCAAGATGGAACATTTCCCTCACAATGGATTCATATTTTCCAATAGCCTGACTAGCCAAAAACTGAATGTCATTTACAGCTCCCTTCGATCCATTTACATTTGCAATGCTTAGAAATTCATTTCATTTTTATCAATAAATTGCATAAATTTTCTATCGAAATAATTCTTTGTATAATTTCCTTCCATTTTCATTTTTTCTGCGCCTTATTCTTCTTCTTCTTGGATTATTGTCTATACAAAGTATTGAATATCTATTCAATAAGAATATAACCGTGCAAAACCTTTACTCTCCACTGTCGATAAGAAAGTGTCGGTTCGTTGGTTGGTTCGCTGGTTGGGTGAGTGAGTGAGTAATAACAAACTGTCTTCAGCTAAAAACTGTATATCGCCAGCTTATTAAACACTTGAATGAATTTCAATACTTAAAACTTTATTAGATTTCCGTTTTGGCTTTTGTGGGTACTTGCAATTTCCGTTTCCCGTTTTTTGGCGCCGCAGCCACCACAATCAATGAGAGTGGGGTTTGGCACACCACCATTACCACAGTGCTGGGCTAAGCCACCTACCTTCCAACCTACCTAGCGACAATTCATTCATTTATTTCCGTATCTCTGAAAAGACGTTAAAATGCAGAATAATGTAGCAGTTTCTCCTCTTTTTCTGTATTATCAGCATCACAATTTTGTCCCTTCCTCCCCTCCTCTCACTTCTAATCATAACTATTTGACTCTAGAAATCGTTTTGATGGTTTGCATTGAAATTTCACTTTTTATACCCTTCACCACACTGTGGTACAGGGTATTATGTCTATGTGCATATGTTTGTAACAGGCAAAAAGAAACGAGATAGACCCATAGTTCCTTTTGAGAATATGCATAGAATCACTTTCTGAGTCGATTTATGCATGTCCGTCCGTCCGTCTGTCTGTCTGTTGGTGTTAAATTGTAAACAAGGTACAGGTCGCATTTATAATCCGATTTGGATGAAATTTGGCACAGCTCATTTGTTTGACCCAAGAACGAACCCTATTGGGAAAAATCGGTTCATATTTAGATATAGCTCCCATATATATTTTGGTCCAATTTCATGTAAATGTTACACCAAAGTCCCATATGTCTTTCGATTTATACGAAATTTTGCACAACTTACTGAATTGAGCCTAGAATAATGTCTACCAAGTTTCGTGAAAATCGGTCCAGATTTAGATATAGCTCCCATATATATTTTAGTCCGATTTAATGTAAATGGTGCACCAAAGTCCACATATATCTTTCGATTTGCACTAAATTTGGCATTACGTACTGAATTGAGCCTAGAGTGATGTCTGCAAATTTC
>NW_026889343.1:0-12513 GCF_032173495.1 Musca vetustissima
GAATATTTTTGGAGATCCTTATAAGGGGTGGATTTTTTAAAGAATATTTTTGGAGGTCTATAAGAGGCGTGGATTTTTTAAAGTATATTTTTGGAGGTCTATAAGAGGCGTGGATTTTTTAAAGAATATTTTTTGGAGGTCTATAAGAGGCGTGGATTTTTTAAAGAATATTTTTTGGAGGTCTATAAGAGGCGTGGATTTTTTAAAGAATATTTTTTGGAGGTCTATAAGAGGCGTGGATTTTTTAAAGAATATTTTTTGGAGGTCTATAAGAGGCGTGGATTTTTTAAAGAATATTTTTTGGATGTCTATAAGAGGCGTGGATTTTTTAAAGAATATTTTTTGGAGGTCTATAAGAGGCGTGGATTTTTTAAAGAATATTTTTTGGAGGTCTATAAGAGGCGTGGATTTTTTAAAGAATATTTTTTGGAGGTCTATAAGCGCCGTGGATTTTTTAAAGAATATTTTTTGGAGGTCTATAAGAGGCGTGGATTTTTTAAAGAATATTTTTTGGAGGTCTATAAGAGGCGTGGTTTTTTTAAAGAATATTTTTTGGAGGTCTATAAGAGGCGTGGTTTTTTTAAATAATATTTTTTGGAGGTCTATAAGAGGCGTGGATTTTTTAAAGAATATTTTTTGGAGGTCTATAAGAGGCGTGGATTTTTTAAAGAATATTTTTTGGAGGTCTATAAGAGGCGTGGATTTTTTAAAGAATATTTTTTGGAGGTCTATAAGAGGCGTGGATTTTTTAAAGAATATTTTTTGGAGGTCTATAAGAGGCGTGGATTTTTTAAAGAATATTTTTTGGAGGTCTATAAGAGGCGTGGATTTTTTAAAGAATATTTTTTGGAGGTCTATAAGAGGCGTGGATTTTTTAAAGAATATTTTTTGGAGGTCTATAAGAGGCGTGGATTTTTTAAAGAATATTTTTTGGAGGTCTATAAGAGGCGTGGATTTTTTAAAGAATATAAGAGGCGTGGATTTTTGAAAGAATATTTTTTGGAGGTCTATAAGAGGCGTGGATTTTTTATAGAATATTTTTTGGAGGTCTATAAGAGGCGTGGATTTTTTAAAGAATATTTTTTTGGAGGTCTATAAGAGGCGTGGATTTTTTAAAGAATATTTTTTGGAGGTCTATAAGAGGCGTGGATTTTTTAAAAGAATATTTTTTGGAGGTCTATAAGAGGCGTGGATTTTTTAAAGAATATTTTTTGGAGGTCTATAAGAGGCGTGGATTTTTTAAAGAATATTTTTTGGAGGTCTATAAGAGGCGTGGATTTTTTAAAGAATATTTTTTGGAGGTTTTTTCGTGGATTTTTTAAAGAATATTTTTTGGAGGTCTATAAGAGGCGTGGATTTTTTATAGAATATTTTTTGGAGGTCTATTAGAGGCGTGGATTTTTCAAAGAATATTTTTGGGGGTCTATAAGGGCGTCGATTTTTCAAAGAATATTTTTTGGAGGTCTTAAAAGAGGCGTGGATTTTTTAAAGAATATTTTTTGGAGGTCTTAAAAGAGGCGTGGATTTTTTAAAGAATATTTTTTGGAGGTCTTAAAAGAGGCGTGGATTTTTTAAAGAATATTTTTTGGAGGTCTAGAAGTGGCGTGGATTTTTTAAAGAATATTTTTTGGAGGTCTATAAGAGGCGTGGATTTTTTAAAGAATATTTTTTGGAGGTCTATAAGAGGCGTGGATTTTTTAAAGAATATTTTTTGGAGGTCTATAAGAGGCGTGGATTTTTTAAAGAATATTTTTTGGAGGTCTATAAGAGGCGTGGATTTTTTAAAGAATATTTTTTGGAGGTCTATAAAAGGCGTGGATTTATTTAAAAGTTCCGATCAATTTTAGTTATTTTGAATATTCCCACCTAATGATGTAGGGCATAAAACGTAGGAGCCGACCGAATTTAACGATGTTTTTAGTTATGTTTACAAGAGACCTTGTGTCCATGTGTGTCGTATACGTCTTGTGACCTAAATGAATATTCCGCATACGCCCCTTTAGATCTTCATCTGTCTTCTAAATGCAATTTCTTTCTCTGTCATTGCAAAGTGACATTCAAATTAAATCTGAAGCAATTATATTTTGCAACTTGTCATTCAATCAAGAAGCGGAAAACCCATTTACTGCAATGAAATAGCAACAAAAATAATTTCTTCGAAAATTCATAATTTCTTCCACTTCATCATTTCCATCAACTGCAGGGTGACAAAAAATAGCAGAAAAACTAATGAAATTTTCATAACTGTCTGTCTCAATTTGTACTCAAAAAATGAAAGTAATTTTCTTATAATTTTGGACATTTGCATCGCGTCCTCTTCGCATTTTTTGATAGAGCGGGGCCAAGGGCGACATTCTCCTTTTGGTGTGACAAGTGTTAAATTAACTTTATTTTCATTTTCAGAAAAAGAGGAAAAAATACCGGGAACTGGAAACTGTTAATGCAAAGTTGATGAGCTGAGTTGAACTTACAATTGCCAACATGATTTCTTTTGCCTCGGCCAGGACATTCGCACACGAAGTAAAAAAACTCCTTGTACTTGGAGATAATTTAAAAGTAACTTATCTCCTTTTTTGTTGTTGTTAACTTCTTCAACTTCATTGGAGTTGTTACTACTGCTCATGTTGGCTACCATGGTCACGAAGAGGATCTGTATATCCCTCCTCCGTATCTTCCATTCTTTTTGGCCTGAGAAATATGGTGGTTCCATTTCATTTTTTTCACATTTCATTTATTTTTCTCCCACCATCCTGCCTGTCTGTCCATTCAACCGTCGTCCATTTGGTTCCATTGCACAGGAACTGCCACATTAAATAAAATGATTTATGGTGTCCTTAATTTATTGCGGAAACAAATAAAAGAGTAACAACAACAGCAATGGGGCCAACAAACACAGAAACAAACAAATACAACGACAAGAAATGCAGCAGCAAAAAGGGTCCACAAAAGGAAGTATAGAGTATCTGTGGCAGGGTCGAACAGAAGGATACCCTTTGGAAATACATTTTAATAGGACCAAAAAAAAATTCTTTTAAAAATTCACGCCTCTTATAGACCTAAAAAAAAATCTTTTAAAAATCCACGCCTCTTATAGACCTAAAAAAATTCTTTTAAAAATCGACGCCTCTTATAGACCTAAAAAAATTCTTTTAAAAATTCACGCCTCTTATAGACCTAAAAAAAAATCTTTTAAAAATCCACGCCACTTATAGACCTAAAAAAATTCTTTTAAAAATTCACGCCTCTTATAGACCTAAAAAAAATTCTTTTAAAAATCCACGCCTCTTATAGACCTAAAAAAAATCTTTTAAAAATCTACGCCTCTTATAGACCTAAAAAAATTCTTTTAAAAATCCACGCTTCTTATAGACCTCAAAAAAATTCTTTTAAAAATCCACGCCTGTTATAGACCTCGAAAAAATATTTTTTATGGAATCCACGCCTCTTATAGACCTCGAAAATCATTCTTTATGAAATCCACGCCTCTTATGGACCTCGAAAAAATATTCTTTATGAAATCCACGCCTCTTATGGACCTCGAAAAAATATTCTTTATGAAATCCACGCCTCTTATGGACCTCGAAAAAATATTCTTTATGAAATCCACGCCTCTTATGGACCTCGAAAAAATATTCTTTATGAAATCCACGCCTCTTATGGACCTCGAAAAAATATTCTTTATGAAATCCACGCCTCTTATAGACCTCGAAAAAATATTCTTTATGAAATCCACGCCTCTTATAGACCTCGAAAAAATATTCTTTATGAAATCCACGCCTCTTATAGAGCTCGAAAAAATATTCTTTAAAAATTATCCCCATCAAAATTCCTACATGTCCACCTGTAGGGTATTGAAAAAATAAACCACCCTCATATCCTTCCACCCAACGGATATGCTCGCTGCCATTTAATAGTTAACTGGTGACAAACTAGTAAAACCGGGTACACGCATGTACGTTCTCACCATCCCACTCAGCGTGGACTACATAGCCTTTATGTAGTTTGTTGTGCAGGGTAAATAAAAAGAGGACCAAACAAAATCGCCAAAACCAAAACCCGTGTTCAAATCCAGTACAAAGAGAACAACAACAAATACCACATCGTACAATTAAAAATGGGCGCTAAATGGAGCACGTTCTCGGTTCAAACCCAAGAACAAAAACGACACAAGGGACCAAATAAAATACACCGAAGCTAAAAGGGCTCTGTAGTTACCTGGTTCATAATAATAATATTTAATTTACTAAAGCTGAGGTGCACTTAACGCTTCCATGGTTCAACAGGAGGGTACACTTAAAAAAATTTAGATTTTGAAAAAAATATTCTTTTAAAAATTCATCACTCTTAAAGAACTCCAAAAAAATATTTTTTGAAAAATTTAAAAAAAGATTTTACATCTAACCTGAAGAAAAATTATTTAAAAAAAAAAATCTAACCATTTCTCCAGGTGTAATTCTCTGCCATGGCTACATTAGTCACCCCCTTCCACATTTGGTTTTTGCTTTCCATAGAAAAAGGACATTTTGCACACTTCATGACACATCATGCCAGATTTGTAAACATTACTACTTAGATGAAAATTACTGGCTAGTTGTATTTTTTGTTGTTGTTGCTGTGGATAATTTTCATTTTAATGCAAATTTATTTCAAACTTCACACAAGTCATTTGCAAAGATTTTTTAAAGGATTTATTTAAAAAAATATATATTTTTTGAGGTCTATAAGAGGCGTGGATTTTTAAAATAATATTTTTTCAACGATTATAAGAATCGAGGAATACTTTTGAATTTTAAAATGATTTAAATATTTGGGTCCACCATCCTTTTACCCTGTCTCCCATCACCCGATTGAAACCACAAATTATTTTAATATGGTATTTTAATAATTATGAAAACCCGAGAAAATGGTTGACATTATCATTTTTCTTCATTCACCGAAAAATGCGTTCAAATGCTACTAAATTCCTTTGTCGAGTTAAATAACTTAGGTATGGGTTAGTTGGTGGTTTGACAACAAAACAAATCCACCGACAAGGTAAATTCCAATGGGAATACGATGTCTTTACTTTCACTTTCATGTTGGGTTTACCACCCTGCCACACACTCCTACTTAGTTCTGACAAAACTATTTATGGTATTTTTGGAAAGTTTACCTATTTTACGGCCTAAAAGGTAAATTCTTTAATCTTGAAATTAATACCTTTAGCCATGAAGGGGAGGAGGCTTTTGAGGGTGTTGTTGTTGTTGCTTTAGCAGCCCTATTGCTTTTACACAATGGGCTGAGGTGACAGACGTTGGCCGAGAAAAACTCGGGTCGTTTCGGATCGTAGACCCCTCTGTCATTGCATGGACCACGAAAAATATCTTTTTAAAAATCCACGGCTTCCAAGGACCTCGAAAAATATGTTTTAAAAAATCCACGCCTTGCAAGGACCTCGAAAAATATCTTTTAAAAAATCCACGGCTTCCAAGGACCTCGAAAAATATGTTTTAAAAAATCCACGCCTTGCAAGGACCTCGAAAAATATCTTTTAAAAAATCCACGCCTTGCAAGGACCTCGAAAAATATCTTTTAAAAAATCCACGCCTTGCAAGGACCTCGAAAAATATCTTTTAAAAAATCCACGCCTTGCAAGGACCTCGAAAAATATCTTTTAAAAAATCCACGCCTTGCAAGTACCTCGAAAAATATCTTTTAAAAAATCCACGCCTTGCAAGGACCTCGAAAAATATCTTTTAAAAAATCCACGCCTTGCAAGGACCTCGAAAAATATCTTTTAAAAAATCCACGCCTTGCAAGGACCTCGAAAAATATCTTTTAAAAAATCCACGCCTTGCAAGGACCTCGAAAAATATCTTTTAAAAAATCCACGCCTTGCAAGGACCTCGAAAAATATCTTTTAAAAAATCCACGCCTTGCAAGGACCTCGAAAAATATCTTTGAAAAAAAATCCACGCCTTGCAAGGACCTCGAAAAATGTGTTTTAAAAATCAACGCCTTGCAAGGACCTCGAAAAATATCTTTTAAAAAATCCACGCCTTGCAAGGACCTCGAAAAATATCTTTGAAAAAAAATCCACGCCTTGCAAGGACCTCGAAAAATGTGTTTTAAAAATCAACGCCTTGCAAGGACCTCGAAAAATATCTTTTAAAAAATCCACGCCTTATAAGGATGTTGAAAAAATATTCTTTAAAAAATCCACGCCTTGTAGGGACCTCCAAAAATATTCTTTTAAAAATTCACGCCTTATAAGGACCTCCAAAATATATTCTTTAAAACATCCACGCCTTGTTGGGACCCCAAAAAAATATGTATTAACAGTTCAGGTCTTGCAAGGACCTCAGGAAATATTCTTTAAAAAATCTACGCCTTGTATGGACATTGAAAAATATTCATTAAAAATATATACTCCTTGTTTTGTTTTTTAAAAATTATTTTCTTGTCAAAGGATGTCCAATTTGTTTCTTACATTTCCATGCGATATAAATTATTTATATGTATGTTTTTCTTATTTGCATTTTAGGAAGACGACTCACACACACACGTATACACTCACTTGGCAAAATATTTACACCACAACACCTATCAAATCCATAGACAACTGACAAAAAAGAGGATCCCTGTGGTTGAGTTTTATTTTTGGATACGCACAAGCTTAGCAACGCGTCTGTCAGACTGACATATGAACAGGCAGTCAGACAGACAATAACAACCACACATGCAAAATCGTTAAATAAAAAAGAAAAAGGCAAAGTTTGGTTAGATGAGGAATAAATGGCAAGGAAATGAAAAGGGTGAACAGGACAGGCAATGGCTGCAAGGATCGACGCCCTACAAAATTGGGTTGCAAAGGTAAGGCAATGAAGATTTTAAAATATAAATTCACATTGAAATAATTTTATTTTTTTGCAGAGACTGCTACAGAGTAAAAAATGGGATTGGATCCCAACGAAAAGGTTACACATCGATCCTTGAAAAAATACCCCTAAATGTCCCTCACAGCTTGCACGCACTTTGAAAAATTATTTGGCTTCCGAACCCTATTTTTGAAACCAGAAATCAAATCTTTACTTTGGAAACCCCTACTTTATAGGGTATTTTGACAACGTTCCGACACGTTCCACAGACACACAACTTATATTCAATGTCATTTACATGCATAGTTTGGTGCAATCATGCAAGCTAGAAATTTGGTTGAATTTTTCTTTTGCGAGTGTGTGTGTGTTTGTTTATGCCCTGAGAAATGCACATAAACATAACTAACTGTCATCTACATAAACATTGGATTTGTTAACCGTCAAACATGCCAGGACGAAAACACATCCGTACACGCAGAGGAGTGACGAATGACAGTCTGCAGATTCACGTGTAAGTAACGAAAATCTCAGTAAATTTCTTTGTAACTGTGATTTAGCTTGGAAGAAGTAAGATTTTTTTTTGTATCAGGGATGGAAGAATATTGAAAAAAGTTCCTTTTAAAAATTCTTTAAAAAATCCACGCCGCTTATAGACCTCCAAAAAATATTCTTTAAAAAATCCACGCCGCTTATAGACCTCCAAAAAATATTCTTTAAAAAATCCACGCCGCTTATAGACCTCCAAAAAATATTCTTTAAAAAATCCACGCCGCTTATAGACCTCCAAAAAATATTCTTTAAAAAATCCACGCCGCTTATAGACCTCCAAAAAATATTCTTTAAAAAATCCACGCCGCTTATAGACCTCCAAAAAATATTCTTTAAAAAATCCACGCCGCTTATAGACCTCCAAAAAATGTTCTTTAAAAAATCCACGCCTTTTAGGACCTACAAAAAATGTTCTTTAAAAAATCAACGCCACTTGTAAGGACCTCCAAAAAATGTTCTTTCAAAAATCCTCGCCTTTTAGTACCTCCAAAAAATATTCTTTAAAAAATCCACGCCTTTTAGGACCCCGAAAAAATATTCTTTAAAAAATCCACGCCTCTTGTAAGGACCCCGAAACAATATTCTTTAAAAAATCCACGCCTCTTGTAAGGACCCCGAAACAATATTCTTTAAAAAATCCACGCCTCTTGTAAGGACCTCGAAAAAATATTCTTTAAAAAATCCACGCCTCTTGTAAGGACCTCGAAAAATATTCTTTAAAAAATCCACGCCTCTTGTAAGGACCTCGAAAAAATATTCTTTAAAAACTCCACGCCTCTTGTAAGGACCTCGAAAAATATTCTTTAAAAAATCCACGCCTCTTGTAAGGACCTCTAAAAAATATTCTTTAAAAAATCCTCGCCTTATATAGACCTCCAAAAATATTCTTTAAACAATCCACGCCTCTTGTAAGGACCTCGAAAAAATATTCTTTAAACAATCCACGCCTCTTGTAAGGACCTCGAAAAAATATTCTTTAAACAATCCACGCCTCTTGTAAGGACCTCGAAAAAATATTCTTTAAACAATCCACGCCTCTTGTAAGGACCTCGAAAAAATATTCTTTAAACAATCCACGCCTCTTGTAAGGACCTCGAAAAAATATTCTTTAAACAATCCACGCCTTGTAAGGACCTCCAAAAATAATCTTTAAACAATCCACGCCTTGTGTTGGCCTCCAAAAAATATTCTTTAAAAAATCCACGCCTTGTAAGGACCTCCAAAAATACACTTTAAGGACTCCCAAAAATAATATTTAAAAAAATCCACGCCTTGTAAGGACCTCCAAAAATAATCTTTAAACAATCCACGCCTTGTGTTGGCCTCCAAAAAATATTCTTTAAACAATCCACGCCTTGTGTTGGCCTCCAAAAAATATTCTTTAAACAATCCACGCCTTGTGTTGGCCTCCAAAAAATATTCTTTAAACAATCCACGCCTTGTGTTGGCCTCCAAAAAATATTCTTTAAAAAATCCACGCCTCTTGTAAGGACCTCGAAAAAAGATTCTTTAAAAAATCCACGCCTCTTGTAAGGACCTCGAAAAAAGATTCTTTAAAAAATCCACGCCTCTTGTAAGGACCTCGAAAAAATATTCTTTAAAAAATCCACGCCTCTTGTAAGGACCTCGAAAAAATATTCTTTAAAAAATCCACGCCTCTTGTAAGGACCTCGAAAAAATATTCTTTAAAAAATCCACGCTTTCTATAGACCTCAAAAAAAGATTCTTTAAAAAATCCACGCCTTCTATAGACCTCGAAAAAATATTCTTTAAAAAATCCACGCCTCTTGTAAGGACCTCGAAAAAATATTCTTTAAAAAATCCACGCCTCTTGTAAGGACCTCGAAAAAATATTCTTTAAAAAATCCACGCCTCTTGTAAGGACCTCGAAAAAATATTCTTTAAAAAATCCACGCCTCTTGTAAGGACCTCGAAAAAATATTCTTTAAAAAATCCACGCCTCTTGTAAGGACCTCGAAAAAATATTCTTTAAAAAATCCACGCCTCTTGTAAGGACCTCGAAAAAAGATTCTTTAAAAAATCCACGCCTCTTGTAAGGACCTCGAAAAAAGATTCTTTAAAAAATCCACGCCTCTTGTAAGGACCTCGAAAAAATATTCTTTAAAAAATCCACGCCTCTTGTAAGGACCTCGAAAAAATATTCTTTAAAAAATCCACGCCTCTTGTAAGGACCTCTAAAAAATATTCTTTAAAAAATCCTCGCCTTATATAGACCTCCAAAAATATTCTTTAAACAATCCACGCCTCTTGTAAGGACATCGAAAAAATATTCTTTAAAAAATCCACGCCTCTTGTAAGGACCTCGAAAAAATATTCTTTAAAAAATCCACGCCTTGTAAGGACCTCCAAAAATAATCTTTAAACAATCCACGCCTTGTGTTGGCCTCCAAAAAATATTCTTTAAAAAATCCACGCCTTGTAAGGACCTCCAAAAATAATCTTTAAACAATCCACGCCTTGTGTTGGCCTCCAAAAAATATTCTTTAAAAAATCCACGCCTTGTAAGGACCTCCAAAAATTATCTTTAAACAATCCACGCCTTGTGTTGGCCTCCAAAAAATATTCTTTAAAAAATCCACGCCTTGTGTTGGCCTCCAAAAATAATCTTTAAACAATCCACGCCTTGTGTTGGCCTCCAAAAAATATTCTTTAAACAATCCACGCCTTGTGTTGGCCTCCAAAAAATATTCTTTAAAAAATCCACGCCTCTTGTAAGGACCTCCAAAAAATATTATTTAAAAAATCCACGCCTCTTGTAAGGACCTCCAAAAAATATTATTTAAAAAATCCACGCCTCTTGTAAGGACCTCCAAAAAATATTATTTAAAAAATCCACGCCTCTTGTAAGGACCTCGAAAAAATATTCTTTAAAAAATCCACGCCTCTTGTAAGGACCTCGAAAAAATATTCTTTAAAAAATCCACGCCTCTTGTAAGGACCTCGAAAAAAGATTCTTTAAAAAATCCACGCCTCTTGTAAGGACCTCGAAAAAATATTCTTTAAAAAATCCACGCCTCTTGTAAGGACCTCGAAAAAATATTCTTTAAAAAATCCACGCCTCTTGTAAGGACCTCGAAAAAATATTCTTTAAAAAATCCACGCCTCTTGTAAGGACCTCCAAAAAATATTCTTTAAAAAATCCACGCCTCTTGTAAGGACCTCGAAAAAATATTCTTTAAAAAATCCACGACTCTTGTAAGGACCTCGAAAAAATATTCTTTAAAAAATCCACGCCTCTTGTAAGGACCTCGAAAAAAGATTCTTTAAAAAATCCACGCCTCTTGTAAGGACCTCGAAAAAAGATTCTTTAAAAAATCCACGCCTCTTGTAAGGACCTCGAAAAAATATTCTTTAAAAAATCCACGCCTCTTGTAAGGACCTCGAAAAAATATTCTTTAAAAAATCCACGCCTCTTGTAAGGACCTCGAAAAAATATTCTTTAAAAAATCCACGCCTCTTGTAAGGACCTCGAAAAAATATTCTTTAAAAAATCCACGCCTCTTGTAAGGACCTCGAAAAACTATTCTTTAAAAAATCCAGGCCTCTTGTAAGGACCTCGAAAAAATATTCTTTAAAAAACCCACGCCGCTTGTAAGGACCTCGAAAAATATTATTTAATAAAATCCACGCCTCTTGTAGGGACCTCGAAAAAATATTGTTTAAAAAATCCACGCCTCTTGTAAGGACCTCGAAAAAATATTGTTTAAAAAATCCACGCCTCTTGTAAGGACCTGCAAAATATATTCCTTAAAAAATCCACGCCTTTTGTAAGGACCTGCAAAATATATTCCTTAAAAAATCCACGCCTTTTGTAAGGACCTGCAAAATATATTCCTTAAAAAATCCACGCCTTTTGTAAGGACCTGCAAAAAATATTCTTTAAAAAATCCACGCCTTTTAGGACCTCCAAAAAATATTCTTTAAAAAATCAACGCCTCTTGTAAGGACCTCGAAAAAATATTGTTTAAAAAATCTACGCCTCTTGTAAGGACCTCGAAAAAATATTCTTTAAAAAATCCACGCCTCTTGTAAGGACCTCGAAAAAATATTCTTTAAAAAATCCACGCCTCTTGTAAGGACCTCGAAAAAATATTGTTTAAAAAATCCACGCCTCTTGCACGGACCTCGAAAAAATATTGTTTAAAAAATCCACGCCTCTTGCACGGACCTCGAAAAAATATTGTTTAAAAAATCCACGCCTCTTGTATGGACCTCGAAAAAATATTCTTTAAAAAATCCACGCCTCTTGTAAGGACCTCGAAAAAATATTTGTTAAAAAAACCACGCCTCTTGTAAGGACCTCGAAAAATATTTGTTAAAAAATCCACACCTCTTGTGTTGGCCTCCAAAAAATATTCTTTAAAAAATCCACACCTCGTGTGTTGGCCTCCAAAAAATATTCTTTAAAAAATCCACGCCTCTTGTGTTGGCCTCCAAAAAATATTCTTTAAAAAATCCACGCCTCTTGTGTTGGCCTCCAAAAAATATTCTTTAAAAAATCCACGCCTCTTGTGTTGGCCTCCAAAAAATATTCTTTAAAAAATCCACGCCTCTTGTGTTGGCCTCCAAAAAATATTCTTTAAAAAATCCACGCCTCTTGTGTTGGCCTCCAAAAAATATTCTTTAAAAAATCCACGCCTCTTGATATGCCTTAAAAAATTTTCTTTAAAAAATCCACACCTCTTGTAAGGACCTCGAAAAAATATTTGTTAAAAAATCCACGCCTCTTGTAAGGACCTCGAAAAAATATTCTTTAAGAAATCCACGCCTCTTCTAAGGACCTCGAAAAAATATTCTTTAAGAAATCCACGCCTTTTAGGACCTCCAAAAAAATATTCTTTAAAAAATCCACGCCTTTTAGGACCTCCAAAAAATATTCTTTAAAAAATCCACGCCTTGTAAGGACCTCCAAAAATAATCTTTAAACAATCCACGCCTTGTGTTGGCCTCCAAAAAATATTCTTTAAAAAATCCACGCCTTATGTTGGCCTCCAAAAAATATTCTTTAAAAAATCCACGCCTTATGTTGGCCTCCAAAAAATATTCTTTAAAAAATCCACGCCTTGTCTAGGCCTCCAAAAAATAT
>NW_026889344.1:0-12672 GCF_032173495.1 Musca vetustissima
ACGTTTCAATTGATGTGGGTATCAATACTGCATCCATTTTAGTTTTTGCGCAATATGGCGTTTTCTACCCAGAGTCCCCACTGTCACTGAGACTTGCAACCAAAATCGAGAAAATCCGTTAGGCGAAGGTTTGTTTTCCGGCATATGGTGCGTATATTCTGAAAGTACATTTCGAGACCTTTCAATTGAGAAAATCCGTTAGGCCACTGTCACTGAGACTTGCAAGGAAAATCGAGAAAGTCCGTTAGGCAAAGTTTGTTTTTCGGCATAGGGTGTATATATTCTGAAAGTACATTTCGAGACCTTTCAATTGATGTGCGTATCAATACTGCATCCATTTTAGTTTTTGCGCAATATGGCGTTTTCTACACAGAGTCCCCACTTTTTTCCACAACATGGCGTTTTCTACACAGACTCCCCATTGTCACTGGAAAATCGAGAAAATCCGTTTAGCAAAGTTTTTTATTCGGTATAAGGTGTATATATTCTGAAAGTACGTTTCGAGACCTTTCAATTGATGTGGGTCTCCATACTGCATCCATTTTAGTTTTTGCGCAATATGGCGTTTTCTACCCAGAGTCCCCACTGTCACTGAGACTTGCAATGAAAATCGAGAAAATCCTTTAGGCGAAGGTTTGTTTTTCGGAATATGGTGTGTATATTCTGACAGTACATTTTGAGACCTTTCAATTGATGTGGGTCTCCATACTGCATCCATTTTAGTTTTTGCGCAATATGGCGTTTTCTACACAGAGTCCCCACTGTCACTGAGACTTGCAAGGAAAATCGAGAAAGTCCGTTAGGCGAAAGTTTGTTTTTCGGTATAAGGTGTATATATTCTGAAAGTACATTCCGAGACCTTTCAATTGATGTGGGTCTCCATACTGCATCCATTTTAGTTTTTGCGCAATATGGCGTTTTCTACACAGAGTCCCCACTTTTTTCCACAACATGGCGTTTTCTACACAGACTCCCCATTGTCACTGGAAAATCGAGAAAATCCGTTTAGCAAAGTTTTTTATTCGGTATAAGGTGTATATATTCTGAAAGTACGTTTCGAGACCTTTCAATTGATGTGGGTCTCCATACTGCATCCATTTTAGTTTTTGCGCAATATGGCGTTTTCCCAGAGTCCCCACTGTCACTGAGACTTGCAATGAAAATCGAGAAAATCCGTTAGGCGAAGGTTTGTTTTTCGGAATATGGTGTGTATATTCTGACAGTACATTTTGAGACCTTTCAATTGATGTGGGTCTCCATACTGCATCCATTTTAGTTTTTGCGCAATATGGCGTTTTCTACACAGAGTCCCCACTTTTTTCCACAACATGGCGTTTTCTACACAGACTCCCCATTGTCACTGGAAAATCGAGAAAATCCGTTTAGCAAAGTTTTTTCTTCGGTATAAGGTGTATATATTCTGAAAGTACGTTTCGAGACCTTTCAATTGATGTGGGTCTCCATACTGCGTCCATTTTAGTTTTTGCGCAATATGGCGTTTTCTACCCAGAGTCCCCACTGTCACTGAGACTTGCAATGAAAATCGAGAAAATCCGTTAGGCGAAGGTTTGTTTTTCGGCATAGGGTGTATATATTCTGAAAGTACATTTCGAGACCTTTCAATTAATGTGGGTCTCCATACTGCATCCATTTTAGTTTTTGCGGAATATGGCGTTTTCTACACAGAGTCCCCATTGTCACTGAGACTTGCACGGAAAATCGATAAAATCCGTTTGGCGAAAGTTTGTTTTTTGGCATATGGTGTGTATATTCTGAAAGTACATTTCGAGACCTTTCAATTGATGTGCGTATCAATACTGCATCCATTTTAGTTTTTGCGCAATATGGCGTTTTCTACCCAGAGTCCCCACTGTCACTGAGACTTGCAACCAAAATCGAGAAAATCCGTTAGGCGAAGGTTTGTTTTCCGGCATATGGTGTGTATATTCTGAAAGTACATTTCGAGACCTTTCAATTGATGTGGGTATCAATACTGCATCCATTTTAGTTTTTGCGCAATATGGCGTTTTCTACACAGAGTCCCCACTGTCACTGAGACTTGCAAGGAAAATCGAGAAAATCCGTTAGGCGAAAGTTTGTTTTTCGGCATAGGGTGTATATATTCTGACAGTACATTTTGAGACCTTTCAATTGATGTGGGTCTCCATACTGCATCCATTTTAGTTTTTGCGCAATATGGCGTTTTCTACACAGAGTCCCCACTTTTTTCCACAACATGGCGTTTTCTACACAGACTCCCCATTGTCACTGGAAAATCGAGAAAATCCGTTTAGCAAAGTTTTTTCTTCGGTATAAGGTGTATATATTCTGAAAGTACATTTCGAGACCTTTCAATTGATGTGGGTCTCCATACTGCATCCATTTTAGTTTTTGCGCAATATGGCGTTTTCTACCCAGAGTCCCCACTGTCACTGAGACTTGCAAGGAAAATCGAGAAAATCCGTTAGGCGAAGGTTTGTTTTTCGGCATATGGTGTGTATATTCTGAAAGTACATTTCGAGACCTTTCAATTGATGTGGGTCTCCATACTGCATCCATTTTAGTTTTTGCGCAATATGGCGTTTTCTACACAGAGTCCCCACTGTCACTGAGACTTGCAAGGAAAATCGAGAAAATCCGTTAGGCGAAGGTTTGTTTTTCGGCATATGGTGTGTATATTCTGAAAGTACATTTCGAGACCTTTCAATTGATGTGGGTATCAATACTGCATCCATTTTAGTTTTTGCGCAATATGGCGTTTTCTACACAGAGTCCCCACTTTTTTCCACAACATGGCGTTTTCTACACAGACTCCCCATTGTCACTGGAAAATCGAGAAAATCCGTTTAGCAAAGTTTTTTTTCGGTATAAGGTGTATATATTCTGAAAGTACATTTCGAGACCTTTCAATTGATGTGGGTCTCCATACTGCATCCATTTTAGTTTTTGCGCAATATGGCGTTTTCTACCCAGAGTCCCCACTGTCACTGAGACTTGCAATGAAAATCGAGAAAATCCGTTAGGCGAAGGTTTGTTTTTCGGAATATGGTGTGTATATTCTGACAGTACATTTTGAGACCTTTCAATTGATGTGGGTCTCCATACTGCATCCATTTTAGTTTTTGCGCAATATGGCGTTTTCTACACAGAGTCCCCACTTTTTTCCACAACATGGCGTTTTCTACACAGACTCCCCATTGTCACTGGAAAATCGAGAAAATCCGTTTAGCAAAGTTTTTTTTCGGTATAAGGTGTATATATTCTGAAAGTACATTTCGAGACCTTTCAATTGATGTGGGTCTCCATACTGCATCCATTTTAGTTTTTGCGCAATATGGCGTTTTCTACCCAGAGTCCCCACTGTCACTGAGACTTGCAATGAAAATCGAGAAAATCCGTTAGGCGAAGGTTTGTTTTTCGGCATATGGTGTGTATATTCTGAAAGTACATTTCGAGACCTTTCAATTGATGTGGGTATCAATACTGCATCCATTTTAGTTTTTGCGCAATATGGCGTTTTCTACACAGAGTCCCCACTGTCACTGAGACTTGCAAGGAAAATCGAGAAAGTCCGTTAGGCGAAAGTTTGTTTTTCGGCATAGATGGTATATATTCTGAAAGTACATTTCGAGACCTTTCAATTGATGTGGGTCTCCATACTGCATCCATTTTAGTTTTTGCGCAATATGGCGTTTTCCACTTTTTTCCACAACATGGCGTTTTCTACACAGACTCCCCATTGTCACTGGAAAATCGAGAAAATCCGTTAGGCGAAAGTTTGTTTTTCGGCATAGGGTGTATATATTCTGAAAGTACATTTCGAGACCTTTCAATTGATGTGGGTATCAATACTGCATCCATTTTAGTTTTTGCGCAATATGGCGTTTTCTACACAGAGTCCCCACTGTCACTGAGACTTGCAACGAAAATCGAGAAAGTCCGTTAGGCGAAAGTTTGTTTTTCGGCATAGCGTGTATATATTCTGAAAGTACATTTCGAGACCTTTCAATTGATGTGGGTCTCCATACTGCATCCATTTTAGTTTTTGCGCAATATGGCGTTTTCTACACAGAGTCCCCACTTTTTTCCATGGCGTTTTCTACACAGACTCCCCATTGTCACTGGAAAATCGAGAAAATCCGTTTAGCAAAGTTTTTTATTCGGTATAAGGTGTATATATTCTGAAAGTACGTTTCGAGACCTTTCAATTGATGTGGGTCTCCATACTGCATCCATTTTAGTTTTTGCGCAATATGGGTTTTCTACCCAGAGTCCCCACTGTCACTGAGACTTGCAATGAAAATCGAGAAAATCCGTTAGGCGAAGGTTTGTTTTTCGGAATATGGTGTGTATATTCTGACAGTACATTTTGAGACCTTTCAATTGATGTGGGTCTCCATACTGCATCCATTTTAGTTTTTGCGCAATATGGCGTTTTCTACACAGAGTCCCCACTTTTTTCCACAACATGGCGTTTTCTACACAGACTCCCCATTGTCACTGGAAAATCGAGAAAATCCGTTTAGCAAAGTTTTTTCTTCGGTATAAGGTGTATATATTCTGAAAGTACGTTTCGAGACCTTTCAATTGATGTGGGTCTCCATACTGCATCCATTTTAGTTTTTGCGCAATATGGCGTTTTCTACCCAGAGTCCCCACTGTCACTGAGACTTGCAATGAAAATCGAGAAAATCCGTTAGGCGAAGGTTTGTTTTTCGGCCTAGGGTGTATATATTCTGAAAGTACATTTCGAGACCTTTCAATTGATGTGGGTCTCCATACTGCATCCATTTTAGTTTTTGAGGAATATGGCGTTTTCTACACAGAGTCCCCATTGTCACTGAGACTTGCACGGAAAATCGATAAAATCCGTTTGGCGAAAGTTTGTTTTTTGGCATATGGTGTGTATATTCTGAAAGTACATTTCGAGACCTTTCAATTGATGTGCGTATCAATACTGCATCCATTTTAGTTTTTGCGCAATATGGCGTTTTCTACCCAGAGTCCCCACTGTCACTGAGACTTGCAACCAAAATCGAGAAAATCCGTTAGGCGAAGGTTTGTTTTCCGGCATATGGTGTGTATATTCTGAAAGTACATTTCGAGACCTTTCAATTGATGTGGGTATCAATACTGCATCCATTTTAGTTTTTGCGCAATATGGCGTTTTCTACACAGAGTCCCCACTGTCACTGAGACTTGCAAGGAAAATCGAGAAAGTCCGTTAGGCGAAAGTTTGTTTTTCGGCATAGGGTGTATATATTCTGACAGTACATTTTGAGACCTTTCAATTGATGTGGGTCTCCATACTGCATCCATTTTAGTTTTTGCGCTATATGGCGTTTTCTACACAGAGTCCCCACTTTTTTCCACAACATGGCGTTTTCTACACAGACTCCCCATTGTCACTGGAAAATCGAGAAAATCCGTTTAGCAAAGTTTTTTCTTCGGTATAAGGTGTATATATTCTGAAAGTACGTTTCGAGACCTTTCAATTGATGTGGGTCTCCATACTGCATCCATTTTAGTTTTTGCGCAATATGGCGTTTTCTACCCAGAGTCCCCACTGTCACTGAGACTTGCAATGAAAATCGAGAAAATCCGTTAGGCGAAGGTTTGTTTTTCGGAATATGGTGTGTATATTCTGACAGTACATTTTGAGACCTTTCAATTGATGTGGGTCTCCATACTGCATCCATTTTAGTTTTTGCGCAATATGGCGTTTTCTACAGAGTCCCCACTGTCACTGAGACTTGCAAGGAAAATCGACAAAATCCGTTAGGCGAAAGTTTGTTTTTCGGCATAGGGTGTATATATTCTGAAAGTACATTTCGAGACCTTTCAATTGATGTGGGTATCAATACTGCATCCATTTTAGTTTTTGCGCAATATGGCGTTTTCTACCCAGAGTCCCCACTGTCACTGAGACTTGCAACCAAAATCGAGAAAATCCGTTAGGCGAAGGTTTGTTTTCCGGCATATGGTGTGTATATTCTGAAAGTACATTTCGAGACCTTTCAATTGATGTGCGTATCAATACTGCATCCATTTTAGTTTTTGCGCAATATGGCGTTTTCTACACAGAGTCCCCACTTTTTTCCACAACATGGCGTTTTCTACACAGACTCCCCATTGTCACTGGAAAATCGAGAAAATCCGTTTAGCAAAGTTTTTTCTTCGGTATAAGGTGTATATATTCTGAAAGTACATTTCGAGACCTTTCAATTGATGTGGGTCTCCATACTGCATCCATTTTAGTTTTTGCGCAATATGGCGTTTTCTACCCAGAGTCCCCACTGTCACTGAGACTTGCAATGAAAATCGAGAAAATCCGTTAGGCGAAGGTTTGTTTTTCGGAATATGGTGTGTATATTCTGACAGTACATTTTGAGACCTTTCAATTGATGTGGGTCTCCATACTGCATCCATTTTAGTTTTTGCGCAATATGGCGTTTTCTACACAGAGTCCCCACTTTTTTCCACAACATGGCGTTTTCTACACAGACTCCCCATTGTCACTGGAAAATCGAGAAAATCCGTTTAGCAAAGTTTTTTCTTCGGTATAAGGTGTATATATTCTGAAAGTACGTTTCGAGACCTTTCAATTGATGTGGGTCTCCATACTGCATCCATTTTAGTTTTTGCGCAATATGGCGTTTTCTACCCAGAGTCCCCACTGTCACTGAGACTTGCAATGAAAATCGAGAAAATCCGTTAGGCGAAGGTTTGTTTTTCGGCATATGGTGTATATATTCTGAAAGTACATTTCGAGACCTTTCAATTGATGTGGGTCTCCATACTGCATCCATTTTAGTTTTTGCGCAATATGGCGTTTTCTACACAGAGTCCCCTTTGTCACTGAGACTTGCACGGAAAATCGAGAAAATCCTTTAGGCGAAAGTTTGTTTTTCGGCATATGGTGTATATATTCTGAAAGTACATTTCGAGACCTTTCAATTGATGTGGGTATCAATACTGCATCCATTTTAGTTTTTGCGCAATATGGCGTTTTCTACACAGAGTCCCCACTGTCACTGAGACTAGCAATGACAATCGAGAAAATCCGTTAGGCGAAGGTTTGTTTTTCGGAATATGGTGTATATATTCTGAAAGTACATTTCGAGACCTTTCAATTGATGTGGGTATCAATACTGCATCCATTTTAGTTTTTGCGCAATATGGCGTTTTCTACACAGAGTCCCCACTGTCAATGAGACTTGCAACCAAAATCGAGACAATCCGTTAGGCGAAAGTTTGTTCTTCGGTATATGGTGTATATATTCTGAAAGTACTTTTCGAGACCTTTCAATTGATGTGGGTCTCAATACTGCATCCATTTTAGTTTTTGCGCAATATGGCGTTTTCTACCCAGAGTCCCCACTGTCACTGAGACTTGCCACTGGAAAATCGAGAAAATCCGTTAGGCGAAAGTTTGTTTTTCGGTAAAAGGTTTATATATTCTGAAAGTACATTTCGAGACCTTTCAATTGATGTGGGTCTCCATACTGCATCCATTTTAGTTTTTGCGCAATATGGCGTTTTCTACACAGAGTCCCCACTGTCACTGAGACTTGCAACCGGAAAATCGAGAAAATCCGTTAGGCGAAGGTTTGTTTTTCGGCATATGGTGTGTATATTCTGAAAGTACATTTCGAGACCTTTCAATTGATGTGGGTCTCCATACTGCATCCATTTTAGTTTTTGCGCAATATGGCGTTTTCTACACAGAGTCCCCACTGTCACTGAGACTTGCAAGGAAAATCGAGAAAATCCGTTTAGCAAAGTTTTTTCTTCGGTATAAGGTGTATATATTCTGAAAGTACGTTTATAGACCTTTCAATTGATGTGGGTATCAATACTGCATCCATTTTAGTTTTTGCGCAATATGGCGTTTTCTACACAGAGTCCCCACTTTTTTCCACAACATGGCGTTTTCTACACAGACTCCCCATTGTCACTGGAAAATCGAGAAAATCCGTTTAGCAAAGTTTTTTCTTCGGTATAAGGTGTATATATTCTGAAAGTACATTTCGAGACCTTTCAATTGATGTGGGTCTCCATACTGCATCCATTTTAGTTTTTGCGCAATATGGCGTTTTCTACCCAGAGTCCCCACTGTCACTGAGACTTGCAATGAAAATCGAGAAAATCCGTTAGGCGAAGGTTTGTTTTTCGGAATATGGTGTGTATATTCTGACAGTACATTTTGAGACCTTTCAATTGATGTGGGTCTCCATACTGCATCCATTTTAGTTTTTGCGCAATATGGCGTTTTCTACACAGAGTCCCCACTGTCACTGAGACTTGCAAGGAAAATCGAGAAAATCCGTTAGGCGAAAGTTTGTTTTTCGGCATAGGTGTATATATTCTGAAAGTACATTTCGAGACCTTTCAATTGATGTGGGTATCAATACTGCATCCATTTTAGTTTTTGCGCAATATGGCGTTTTCTACACAGAGTCCCCACTGTCACTGAGACTTGCAAGGAAAATCGAGAAAATCCGTTAGGCGAAGGTTTGTTTTTCGGCATATGGTGTATATATTCTGAAAGTACATTTCGAGACCTTTCAATTGATGTGCGTATCAATACTGCATCCATTTTAGTTTTTGCGCAATATGGCGTTTTCTACACAGAGTCCCCACTTTTTTCCACAACATGGCGTTTTCTACACAGACTCCCCATTGTCACTGGAAAATCGAGAAAATCCGTTTAGCAAAGTTTTTTCTTCGGTATAAGGTGTATATATTCTGAAAGTACATTTCGAGACCTTTCAATTGATGTGGGTCTCCATACTGCATCCATTTTAGTTTTTGCGCAATATGGCGTTTTCTACCCAGAGTCCCCACTGTCACTGAGACTTGCAATGAAAATCGAGAAAATCCGTTAGGCGAAGGTTTGTTTTTCGGAATATGGTGTGTATATTCTGACAGTACATTTTGAGACCTTTCAATTGATGTGGGTCTCCATACTGCATCCATTTTAGTTTTTGCGCAATATGGCGTTTTCTACACAGAGTCCCCACTTTTTTCCACAACATGGCGTTTTCTACACAGACTCCCCATTGTCACTGGAAAATCGAGAAAATCCGTTTAGCAAAGTTTTTTCTTCGGTATAAGGTGTATATATTCTGAAAGTACGTTTCGAGACCTTTCAATTGATGTGGGTCTCCATACTGCGTCCATTTTAGTTTTTGCGCAATATGGCGTTTTCTACCCAGAGTCCCCACTGTCACTGAGACTTGCAATGAAAATCGAGAAAATCCGTTAGGCGAGGGTTTGTTTTTCGGCATATGGTGTGTATATTCTGAAAGTACATTTCGAGACCTTTCAATTGATGTGGGTCTCCATACTGCATCCATTTTAGTTTTTGCGGAATATGGCGTTTTCTACACAGAGTCCCCATTGTCACTGAGACTTGCACGGAAAATCGATAAAATCCGTTTGGCGAAAGTTTGTTTTTTGGCATATGGTGTGTATATTCTGAAAGTACATTTCGAGACCTTTCAATTGATGTGCGTATCAATACTGCATCCATTTTAGTTTTTGCGCAATATGGCGTTTTCTACCCAGAGTCCCCACTGTCACTGAGACTTGCAACCAAAATCGAGAAAATCCGTTAGGCGAAGGTTTGTTTTCCGGCATATGGTGTGTATATTCTGAAAGTACATTTCGAGACCTTTCAATTGATGTGGGTATCAATACTGCATCCATTTTAGTTTTTGCGCAATATGGCGTTTTCTGCCCAGAGTCCCCACTGTCACTGAGACTTGCAAGGAAAATCGAGAAAGTCCGTTAGGCGAAAGTTTGTTTTTCGGCATAGGGTGTATATATTCTGACAGTACATTTTGAGACATAGGGTGTATATATTCTGAAAGTACATTTCGAGACCTTTCAATTGATGTGCGTATCAATACTGCATCCATTTTAGTTTTTGCGCAATATGGCGTTTTCTACACAGAGTCCCCACTTTTTTCCACAACATGGCGTTTTCTACACAGACTCCCCATTGTCACTGGAAAATCGAGAAAATCCGTTTAGCAAAGTTTTTTCTTCGGTATAAGGTGTATATATTCTGAAAGTACGTTTCGAGACCTTTCAATTGATGTGGGTCTCCATACTGCATCCATTTTAGTTTTTGCGCTATATGGCGTTTTCTACACAGAGTCCCCACTGTCACTGAGACTTGCAATGAAAATCGAGAAAATCCGTTAGGCGAAGGTTTGTTTTCCGGCATATGGTGTGTATATTCTGAAAGTACATTTCAAGACCTTTCAATTGATGTGCGTATCAATACTGCATCCATTTTAGTTTTTGCGCAATATGGCGTTTTCTACACAGAGTCCCCACTGTCACTGAGACTTGCAAGGAAAATCGAGAAAGTCCGTTAGGCGAAAGTTTGTTTTTCGGCATAAGGTGTATATATTCTGAAAGTACATTTCGAGACCTTTCAATTGATGTGGGTCTCCATACTGCATCCATTTTAGTTTTTGCGCAATATGGCGTTTTCTACACAGAGTCCCCACTTTTTTCCACAACATGGCGTTTTCTACACAGACTCCCCATTGTCACTGGAAAATCGAGAAAGTCCGTTAGGCAAAGTTTGTTTTTCGGCATAGGGTGTATATATTCTGAAAGTACATTTCGAGACCTTTCAATTGATGTGGGTCTCCATACTGCATCCATTTTAGTTTTTGCGCTATATGGCGTTTTCTACACAGAGTCCCCACTGTCACTGAGACTTGCAAGGAAAATCGAGAAAGTCCGTTAGGCAAAGTTTGTTTTTCGGCATATGGTGTGTATATTCTGAAAGTACATTTCGAGACCTTTCAATTGATGTGGGTCTCCATACTGCATCCATTTTAGTTTTTGCGCTATATGGCGTTTTCTACACAGAATCGCCACTGTCACTGAGACTTGCAAGGAAAATCGAGAAAGTCCATTTCGAGACCTTTCAATTGATGTGGGTATCAATACTGCATCCATTTTAGTTTTTGCGCAATATGGCGTTTTCTACACAGAGTCCCCACTGTCACTGAGACTTGCAAGGAAAATCGAGAAAGTCCGTTAGGCGAAAGTTTGTTTTTCGGCATACGGTGTATATATTCTGAAAGTACATTTCGAGACCTTTCAATTGATGTGGGTATCAATACTGCATCCATTTTAGTTTTTGCGCAATATGGCGTTTTCTACACAGAGTCCCCACTTTTTTCACTGGCGTTTTCTACACAGACTCCCCATTGTCACTGGAAAATCGAGAAAATCCGTTAAGCGAAAGTTTGTTTTTCGGTATAAGGTGTATATATTCTGAAAGTACATTTCGAGACCTTTCAATTGATGTGGGTATCAATACTGCATCCATTTTAGTTTTTGCGCAATATGGCGTTTTCTACACAGAGTCCCCACTGTCACTGAGACTTGCAAGGAAAATCGAGAAAGTCCGTTAGGCGAAAGTTTGTTTTTCGGCATAGGGTGTATATATTCTGAAAGTACATTTCGAGACCTTTCAATTGATGTGGGTCTCAATACTGCATCCATTTTAGTTTTTGCGCAATATGGCGTTTTCTACACAGAGTCCCCACTTTTTTCCACAACATGGCGTTTTCTACACAGACTCCCCATTGTCACTGGAAAATCGAGAAAATCCGTTTAGCAAAGTTTTTTCTTCGGTATAAGGTGTATATATTCTGAAAGTACGTTTTGAGACCTTTCAATTGATGTGGGTCTCCATACTGCATCCATTTTAGTTTTTGCGCAATATGGCGTTTTCTACCCAGAGTCCCCACTGTCACTGAGACTTGCAACCAAAATCGAGAAAATCCGTTAGGCGAAGGTTTGTTTTCCGGCATATGGTGTATATATTCTGAAAGTACATTTCGAGACCTTTCAATTGATGTGGGTATCAATACTGCATCCATTTTAGTTTTTGCGCAATATGGCGTTTTCTACACAGAGTCCCCACTGTCACTGAGACTTGCAAGGAAAATCGAGAAAGTCCGTTAGGCGAAAGTTTGTTTTTCGGCATAGGGTGTATATATTCTGAAAGTACATTTCGAGACCTTTCAATTGATGTGCGTATCAATACTGCATCCATTTTAGTTTTTGCGCAATATGGCGTTTTCTACACAGAGTCCCCACTTTTTTCCACAACATGGCGTTTTTTACACAGACTCCCCATTGTCACTGGAAAATCGAGAAAATCCGTTTAGCAAAGTTTTTTCTTCGGTATAAGGTGTATATATTCTGAAAGTACATTTCGAGACCTTTCAATTGATGTGGGTCTCCATACTGCATCCATTTTAGTTTTTGCGCTATATGGCGTTTTCTACACAGAATCGCCACTGTCACTGAGACTTGCAAGGAAAATCGAGAAAATCCGTTAGGCAAAGTTTGTTTTTCGGCATAGGGTGTATATATTCTGAAAGTACATTTCGAGACCTTTCAATTGATGTGGGTATCAATACTGCATCCATTTTAGTTTTTGCGCAATATGGCGTTTTCTACACAGAGTCCCCACTGTCACTGAGACTTGCAAGGAAAATCGAGAAAGTCCGTTAGGCAAAGTTTGTTTTTCGGCATATAGTGTGTATATTCTGAAAATACATTTCGAGACCTTTCAATTGATGTGGGTCTTCATACTGCATCCATTTTAGTTTTTGCGCTATATGGCGTTTT